>NC_064813.1:55343519-55364053 GCF_023721935.1 Panthera uncia
ATTAACCTGCTAATGGAATCGTACTCTTTCTCAGAGACTTTTTCTCACTCAGTTTTTGCCAAGGAAGAAAGACCAAGAACAAAACACTGGAGGCCAAGTATCTCCACATCACATACTGAGGGATCAGACTGCCTAGGTGGTTTTGAAGCTGGCTAGGTCAGCCCTCATCCATTACCCAACCTCAAGGTTATACAAGGTTTGAAAAGAAGAGAAGAGAGGTTTTCTCTAAAAAGCGTTTTTATTGGAGAATGGGGCGAGGTAAGATCATTTCTCCTGCATTTCCATCCTACAGAAAGAGGCTCTAAGAAGCCCACACAGAGAGCTTGCTATTTGTCCTCTAAAAAAAGACAACTTCATCTGGAAGGAGAGATCTACCATAAACCTTCCTTTCCCCTGCAGGCTTGCCGGACTAAAGCAATACTGTGTTTTGGTATTGCCATGCTAGCTATTAAACTGGGCGGATATTTCAATTTTCAAATTTCAAGATATTTCAAATTTCAAGAAATTTCACGATATTTCAAATTTCAAATGCATATCTTGAGGCTAAAAGGGACTAGTGTATTTTTTATCATTTAAAAGTGTCTGAAATGTTTTCAGGAACCTGGTCAAGACTTCAACCCAAAGGAAAGGAAAAACCAATCCACAGATTTGGTTTAAAGGAGCCGGGTGAAAAAAAATAGTATCCTTTGCTGTTTGCATCCAATGGGGAATGCTTTTCCAACACCCTAGTTTCTGTGATTAGCACCCTAAAATCAACACAAGATCAATAGAAATAGTGTTTCCAAAGCAAAAATCTAGTTTTACAGATAAAAGTCATGGGAGAGAGATGCGACAAGCGAGTAGGCTTTCCCAAACTACCTTCTTATCCTAAAGTCAAAACCCTAAAGGACGTCCTAGTCTATACCCTTACGGCTGCTCATTACACTGTGTAGGTAAAGGTTCCCACCATGTGGGCAGGGGGGCTGGGGGGGGGGGTGAGGCTGACTCCATGTTTCTGTAGGAAACCACAGAGGTTTAGAAAAAGAAGAAATGATTCTACCCAAAGTGAAATACAAGCTCTGCATATGGGATAGGATGATAGGCTATTGAGAATCAAGGTCCCAGTCAAACTAGTTAAGGCAGGGAAAGCCGAGAGCAGAAGTTTAGGCAGGCCCAGAAAGCTGAACAGGAGCTGGGGACCTGAATATAGGAGCTAGGTCACAGGTAGTTGGTCTGAGACAAAATCACACATAGAAAGCTGAGAAACCAAGAGATCAATATATGTGTTGGGAAAAAGAAACAAAAAAAGATCCAAATTGACCAACATGTTTGATTACTATGTGTGTCAAGATGACTTCAAATTCACACCTCTATCCCAAATGTTTAGAGGCAGGTCAACATCCACAGACATAATCTTTCTCTCTCTATCCTATAACCCCACCTCCCCCACCCCTTCCTCTCTCCTGACCATCCAAATGTCCAAGAGTGGACTTTTCAAAATAGTCGTATCATTGCCCTCCATATAAAGATCTTTCACTTCCTTCCACAGCCTTCAGGTAAAGTCAAAGTCCCTTAGGTGGTGCCTGAGGTCTCTCATGATCTGGCTCCTGCTTACTTTCCAACACATCTCTCACTGACTCCCATCCCACAACCCACAATCCAACCAGCTGGAACCTCTCAGTTTCCAAACACATCCTACCTTTGGGTCTTACCACATCCCACGCGGCAGAGTTTTCCAAACTTGCTGGTTGATAAGAATCACCTGCAAAGCTTGTTAAAATGCAAATTTCCAGGTCCCCCTCCAGACCTACAAATTCAGAATTTCCAAGGAAAGGATCTGGAAATGTGTGTGTTTAACAAAACCTTCCAGGTGAAACTTATCATCTAGGAACTCAAGGGAAAGGTCTGTGAGGGCAAGGACTCTGCCTTTTTCATAGTGTCACATCCAGAAGTCAGCGTAACCACCATTCCCTTTGCCCACAATGCTTGCCCTCCACTCTACTTTTGACCTGGCTAACTCCTGCACCAGTGCAATTCCTGTAATATAAGAAGCAATTGATACATAATGAATAGACGAGAAAAATAATAATAATAGAATGAGTGAGTGCATCAAATGAGCAGGAAATCTGCAGAGTAGATGGGAGTTCACAAATGGTAGGCAAAAACAAATGTCCCCATACTAGGACAGCATCTAGAAGGCCTGAGCACAGGGATTCTGATTTCAGAAGGAATAAATCCAGGCCCGGAGGCCTTGGCTAACAGGTAAGTATCTAGTCACTAAAGGGACTAAGATCACAATGCAGGGATCTTATCAATAATAATGGGGAAGAGCAGAGAAATTTGTTCACTTAGAGAGGTAACTGAAAACAGAGACTCAGCCATACTGGGACTTAGTAACAAGATGGGAACCCAATAACTGGGGAAATTATTGCTAAAATTTGAGTGGTAGCAGCCGTAAGACGTTCTTAATAATGAATTACTGAGGGCCCCTTAGAAGACACAATGGGACATAGCAGTATGTACAAGAAGGCATTGCAACCCAGCTCTGAAGGTAGGAAGAAGATACAGGGCCCGAGAGCCTCCCTCCAGGGGCAAAAGAGATTATTAAACTTACTGAGGATTTTCTGCCTCCTTATCAACTAAGACAGTACTTGTCTAGGGTTGTAAGTTATAAAAGGAAATAGCAGAGTTGATTTAATTATACTTGGGAGTATGTGAGGACAGAGAGATTTTAAAAATGTCCAGAAAAATTTGAAAGCTGGACAAATAGGGAAACGAAAGAGAAATGGAGAAAACCTCAGACTGTGCTCTTCTGACACCAGACCCACCTGGTGAAGCTGAGAATGTTTATTAGTTTTCCACAGCTACATTTATTTATGTAATAAAAACTCATCCATAAAGTCTTCAATGGTGGCAAGAAGAAAGCCAGGTGTATTTGAGGTTTTGTGAAGCTCTCAATCTCTCCTTTGTCCTTCGCAGATGGGAGGAAAGAGGCTCGAAGACTCAGAAAGAGAGAAAACCACTTTGCCATTCATGTTGAAACCATGTGTACTTGAGCAGAAATGTAACCCATGTGATCCTGATCCATTTACACCATAATCATCAAAATATTGTTTTCCAGGAGCAATTTAGTGTCCACAAAGATTTTTTGAATCTTTTCAGAAACATTTTTAATCCATTTTCCCCCTAAAAACAGGAAGTTGCCTTTGCCAACTGTCAACTGACTCAATCATGAATAAAACGTCCAGATTCCCTTCAAATTTTCAAGGCTATGAATTCTGGCAGATTTTCATTAGGTCTCATCAGGCTTCCTAAGCTCACAAAGAAAAGACAGAGCTTGCCCAGGTGGGTGAGCTGATTTTCCACAGGTGTTACCAGACGCTGAACTCACCCAGCAGGTAGGATTCCTGTCCATCCTACACGGCCCCTGTGTTCTTTACTTTTCCATGGTGACCTTGTGTCTTCTTCCTCCCTGCCTTTATTCTTTTCCTTTCCACACTGAACTATATTCAATGCTTAGTTTATGTCAGGCTCTGTTCTACCCAATATTGTTATCAATGACTGGGATGAGAACAGCTCAGCCCCTTAGAAAGTATGTGAGAACATCAAGATCAGAGGACAAGCTAATCAACTAGGTGATAGGGACGCCTGGTTCGAATAAAATAACAAGTTATAAGGAAAAATGAAAGTACTGTCTTTAGGTATAAAATATCTACACATAGGTTAAGTGCACAACAAAGAGTGAATTTAAGGAGTCAGAGGCCAAGAGGAATCTCAGCAAACTAAAATGGTTTCCAGTGGAGAGAAATCTAGATGAGAAAGAATCCAAGTCACTTGATAGTATAGCAATTGGGACCATTTAGCCTGAAGATGAAAGACTTTGGGAGTGTAAGACCACTCTTTGAATAAATTAGAAGACTGATAAACAACCACCAACACATTTGAAAGTCAGATTCACGCAGAAATCAACGCACTAGATGATTCTCAACATGCCTCTGGATCTGAGATTCTGTGTTTCTCCTCACCAAGGCCCAGGCAGCTCTTCACCTTCAGAGTTCCTCACCTAGTTTAGAAATTTATAAATACCAGCGACAGGTTTGGAAAGCTCCAATATAAAGTTTTCAACTTCAAAAACGTCACTGGCTTTTTACCTTGCTTTTTGTCTTCTCGGGCTCTTCTAAAAAGCGATGCCCTTCCATGGAGGAATTACCTTCCCTAGATTCAAAGACAAAAACAAACCCATGCGTGAACTCGAAGTATCTCATCAACCTGTAATCAGCTCCCTTTCGCATAGGCACATTCTCTGAGTCTTTCTTAAAATGTCTAAGATTCAGTCCCTCCTCTCTTTTCAGGATTTTCAGTTATTGAATTGAGAAGCAAGCAATGGCAAATATATCCGATAATGGAAGAAAATAACAGTCATGATTTCTTAGGACATTTACGAAAATGGGAAAAAGGATAAACTCTGTATAACTATTCTAAAGGTGTTGGGGGTTTGGCCACTTCCCCCCCCCCCCCCCCCCCCCGCCACCCCCCACATAACCATTAACAGTTGTGATGGCAAGAGCTCCAGAACCCAAGACTGGCATTTGACTGACAAGCTAAAAGAGACTGGTGGTGAGCATTCACTGTGCACGCCATCCAAAATATTCCATTTGGGAAAACTAAGACAAGCAAATCAATTAACTTTACAAGAGGAAAGGCAAAAAAAGTCCATTTCTCTCTACATTTACCACTGTGAGAATTGAGAAGACTCCACTTCCAAGAAAACTATTAATTTTTACAATGTCAGCGTGCTTTTTTTACAAACTGCATTTTTATGACACCATACTCAGTGTTGGAAACATTTTATACTCAAGGGGAAAGTCTAAGCTTTGGCAAAGTGGAGGAACAGTATCACATTGAAACCATCTGATCTATTTTTTTTTTTAACATTTTTTATTTATTTTTGGGACAGAGAGAGACAGAGCATGAACGGGGGAGGGGCAGAGAGAGAGGGAGACACAGGATCGGAAACAGGCTCCAGGCTCCGAGCCATCAGCCCAGAGCCTGACGCGGGGCTCGAACTCACGGACCGCGAGATCGTGACCTGGCTGAAGTCGGACGCTCAACCGACTGCGCCACCCAGGCGCCCCCATCTGATCTATTTTTAAAAACACCGTATTTAAGCCTACAGAACTACATCTTTCAAGGTCTTTTATATAGTCTTTTGTAAGACGTCTCATAAGCATTGTAATCCTGGTCTGTCTCTCTTTTGTCTTACCTCCTGCCATACTTTGCGTGTTCCAGGAATATACGCTGTCCGTGAAGTCAGACTGCTGGGTGTCACATGCACAGCGCACGTATCCGCGGAGATTCCTCATGCCCCAGCATGAATGAATCTGCTCTCTCTTCTTTTGGCAAGAGACGAACAGCCAATGTGATTCAAGGGATGAGAAAGAGTTACTGCAAGAAAAGGTTAAAGGAACTGGAGGTGTTTACCTACAGAAGAGAGTGACTTGAGCATAGCTCTTTAGTCCACTGAGATTTCTTCTGTAAACACTATAAATAAATGATCATACTCCATGTCTATAGAGAAACAAAAGGAAGCATGTTTAAGTCATATCCAGAGAGCTTGCCATTGGACAAAAGAAGGTCTTTGAAAGATTTGAGCGATAAAGCGTTGAAAGGATCTCCTCTGGGGAGTTATGGAGGCCGTCTCCCTGTGAAGCTTTCCTAAGAGAAGAGTTGACCCTTTGTCTTGGTTGGTACAAACAAAGAACACCTGTAGCTAAATTGCAGAAATGGGGCCCTGTGGCCCAATGACACCAGAGAGAGAAGAATCTATCCTGTTAGAAATGCCTGTGGGAAAGTATTCCCAGAGCTTGCCTTGGTGATCAATTCTAGTACTTAGCAGCTTTCCCTGGCAGAGAGTTCCTCTTCATAGGATCAAAATCCACAAGTTAAGTTCAGGTATTTCTCCATGGCAGTGAGGACACACAACACAGCCTTGAGCAGTCCTTGATTTCCTCGCTGATGAAGTGCCTGCTTGCACCCTGGTATCATGGTATTCTATCTGGGCTACTCTCTAATGTGCCCATCCTAGGGCCATGAATAGAAGAGCTCTTCAAAGAGCACCTACACAATTATACTGGCAGTGGACAAAAGAGGAACATGTTCCCCTTGGTGATCTCAGAAGGCACCTGCAGCAAAACGTCAACTGAACTCAGTAAGTACATTCAATGAACTCAGTAAGTACATTCAACTGAACTCAGTAAGTACATTTTTCATGACTATCTTTGCCCAGCTCTAAGCTCACTGCTGGGAAGGAACACAATCAAAATATGTCATGGTATCTGCCTCAAGTCACTACAATATTTTAGGTAAAAATGAAGCATATTCCTACGAAAGAAAGGGAGTGGGACAGCTTCTGTTAAGTGATGAGGTGACAGAGTGAATAAGTGATAAAGAAACCAGATGTGACAGGAGCATCTGTGGGCTAGAATGGCTGGGCAAGCCTTCCTGCTGGTGATGCGACAAATGTTGGAAAGCTGAGTACATGCCTTAGCTAATCTTCCATCTACATGCTTCCCAGGTTGACTTATACTCTTTTCTCTCTGTGGAGCACACTAACCGATGCCCACAAACAGCCAATCCCTCTTGCTTTGTAGGGACTTGTCTTGTGAACATCTTATACCAGCTGAATTGGTTTTTGCATAGTTCTTTCAGTGTTTTAGTATTAGTGTTTTTACATAGAGATCCAACTGGAAAGCATGGTTTATATAAATAAGGACACATGACCTCTAATCCCTGGACTCATACTCAGAAAAAATAAATTAGCCACGGCCATACTTTTTTTTTAAGGCGTTCAAAATGTGTTCACTTATGTATTTTTAAGATACAAGAAAATGTTAATGCTAAAATATATGTACTATCATTTCTAATGATTCTTTATTTTAAATGACTTAATTAATCAGTCAACTACTTACCCCATAGCATTGGACATCAAGGCTTTACCTGTCAAAACTCATATAAGAATCACTGGAACAGAAGGAAAAAGAAATGAATTCTAGCTTTTACCCTCCCCTGGAACTCGGCAAGTCCATTTCTTTCCTGGCCCCAGTTTTCAGTTCTATAAAAGAACTGGGGTAAATTTTTAAAAAATAAAAAAATAAGAAAAAAGGGGGCGCCTGGGTGGCTCAGTCGGTTAGGCCAACTTCGGCTCAGGTCACGATCTCGCGGTCCGTGAGTTCGAGCCCCGCGTCGGGCTCTGTGCTGACCGCTCAGAGCCTGGAGCCTGTTTCAGATTCTGTGTCTCCCTCTCTCTCTGCCCCTCCCCTGTTCATGCTCTGTCTCTCCCTGTCTCAAAAATAAATAATTAAAAAAAAAAAAAAAGAACTGGGATAAAGTAGGTCTCTCTATGGCCCCTTCCATCCTTGGCATTCTAAGAATCGATGACACCAGCTTTCATGAGCTCGCTGTGCATTATAAGCCCATAATAAAAACCTGTTAACTAACAGTCATTTGTACTTTTTACTGTCCCAACATAGCACATCTTTAAATGTTCTGGGGCTCCAGCACCCTTGGAGCTGCCTGTGACTTGACTGCTTTTTCTCAGCAGGAAATATGGTATCTTAATTTTGATCTGCATTGGGTTTGAAACACAACGGAAAGCAAGGTGTGTGAGAAAAAGACACTTCCTACAAGTGGAAAATTATGAGAAAGGGTTTTTAGGGAGCATTAACTTCTGGGGAAAACCAAATCCTTGATGCTTTCGGCCAATGCCTCGAGAGGAGACATGAGAAATACAGTAAATTCCCATTACATAGAGACAAGACGTGTCTTTCCCAACAAAGAAGCACTACAACCTGGGAAAAAAGAAAAGGACCTGAAAATACAAAAATAAAATAAGAAAGCTACTAAATGCAATCTGATGTCCTGGGTTGGATGCTGAAATAAATAGGACATTAGTGGAAAAGCTGGTGAAAGCTGCATAAATTCTCTAATTATTGGTAATGTGCCAATGGTTAATTTCTTAGTTTTAAGAAATGTATGATGTTACACAAGAGGAAGCTGAGTGTAGGACAGACAGGAGTTCTCTGGACTATCTTTCCAATTTTTCCAGAAATCTAAAATTATTCCAAAATTAAAAAGTTTATACAAAGAAAGAAATGAGGGGCACAAAAGACAACAGAGACCTACAGAGTCTCTACAGAGAAGAAGAGTTTCATGGAGAGAGAGAGAGAGAGAGAGAGAGAGAGAGACAAAGAAGTAAAGACACAGAAAGGGAGACACAAAAAGGGAAAGACAGAAAGAAACAGGGAAGTGACGAATTCATGACGAAGAAGTATAGCTCAATCTTAGTTTTTGTTTATCCCTTTTGTGGTCTCGTTATTCTGCACCTTTAGTGTTCGTTAGCATTAGTCTACAGCGAGTGGGGCATGAGCGTTTAACAGTTTTTTTGCTAAAATGCTGCACTGTAATAAAGGCAGCTCCTTCCCTACCCACTTACTGCTGACTCAAATACTACCAGGATGGGAAGAAATATCTGCAATTTGTACTTTGTTGGCACAAAAACAGGATTCAGTAATCAAGGGGTAACCCATGATGTTGCTTTTGCCCAAACTCTCAACAAGGAAAATTATTTTTCCAGCAAAACTGGAAATCTCCTTGGGTCACTCCCACTCCCCAGCTCTGATACTGAGTTTCTCTGAAAAGTGCCTTTTTTTTTTTTTTTTTTTTTTTTTTTGCTATAAGCCTTTTAACATTATGTTTGGAGATTACCACCCTGCAGCCCAGGGGAGAGAATGTTCAGCCCATTCTCCTACTGACAAGGACCAGAACCATGTAACTGTAACTTTTTGCTATCCTTTTATTGGAATAAATCCTTTCCTGATTACATTTAGGCCCAAAGGACATTCATAAGAGTCATCAAAGCCAAATTTGGGGCACAAAATATTTACCAAAGCTTTCACAGTGGCATGGCCATCCGCCCAGGAAGGCAGTGACCAAGTAACTCACATGCAGGAAAATTATAGGACATTTATTTTCCATTGAAGAGGAAAGAAATATTCACAGATGATGCTTCTATGGGTCTTTTGCAGACAGGGAATAACAAACATTCATGGGCTCTCCAGTTACCTTCTCCCTTTATATAAGGGTCTCCTTCCATCAAGGGCTAGTACAGCCAAAGTGATAGGAGTACAAAAAAAAAAAAAAAAAAGGAAAAGCTCATCTCAGAAAATACAATCTTAATGGTCTCCAGAGGAAATATGGCTTCTTTAGGAATGATTGATCATCTTTAGGCTCCAGAGTTTAATGCTCAGTCACATCATGTATTCTGTAATATTGGTTTAATTAAATCAAAAAACTCAAGTAAAGAGAATTTTAGTGCTAGAGTTTATCATCTCATCCAATTCTTTCATTATTTAACCACTTAGCCATAAAAATACAATGAGAAAGATGACTGCTTTACCAGTCACCGCGGCTAACAGGGGCAGGATGCTCCTCTGATGGCCATTACCACCTAGAAATGAATAGTGGCCATGGACTGCAGAGCCTGGAAAAAAGAGCAGGGGACTGGACAGACAGACTGGTGCATGGTGAGGACACAAAGGAGACGTGTCAGTGATTCCCCGTGGTGAGGCAGCCCTGGGCAGGAAAGATACACAATACCGCCCTCTTGGAAAACCTTGAGTGAGCCACAGCCAGCGAGACAGTTTTGTATTCTAAAATATTGATTTAATGTCACTTAGCTCTCAGACTGTTCACTTCAAAGGGACGGTGAAAGCCTACGCGGTTCAACCTCCAAATTGAAACACGAATAAAGACTTTTACAACTCTTAACGGTGGCACATGAGTTGCAAAACAACCGGGCTGTTGCTGGGCTCTACGTCTCTTTGATTTAACAGTTTCTTCATTGGAAATGAAAATGTGATTAATGACACGGAATGATCGTATGTTACCAGGCCCCAGAGAGTCATGAGAGGAGAAGAGGAACAAAACGGAGAGAGAACAAGAAAAACCTACCTTTCCTCCACGCTCTCAGAACTCTGCTCTTCCCTGGGGAAGCTGCCTGTGACTGTAAAGGAGGCTTCTGTGACAGCAGCCATACGGGAGGTGAACACACCTTCAGGAAACTCACGAGGGACAGTTTAATGAATTACTGACCTCCTAAGAGCATCTGGAGGCCCAGCTACTTTGCTGGAGTTGAGGGGGCAATCGGCGGGCTTACTCCCATCCCTAAGGGCAAAATAAAAATTAAGAGGTGATCATTCAGCCACAGAGAATAGAGGAAAGTACTCTATCGCCAGTGTGAGTAGAATCCAAGCATTATAGGCTGGAAGCAGATCTGGAAATACAATATACTCTATTCTTTGTTCGACTCAAAGGCATTCGAAAGCAAAACTAATGTGTTCCTCAAGTTTCACGCCTCTGAGAAAATAGCCCTCTATATTAGGAACATTGTTGTACCAAAAAAAAAAACAAACAAACAACCCAAAAAAACGAAAACAAAAGCAAAGACAAAAAAACGCCCTTAAGATCCATGCACGATAAGTAGCACCACCTTATAATGAGGTACTGTTGGCCCTTCGGTTCCTAATCTTTCTTTAACGGTGTCCAAGATCAGCCTGTCTCAGACTGGATCCCATTCAATATTAAGACCTTATAGTGAGGTTTTGGCAGGCATTTAAAAGTCAAAGGAAAAAGCAACCAGCCGCCTCTAGTAACATTTTATTATTTTCATCATATATACTGAGGAAGCAATTTTTTGACCACTTTGGGATAGGCAGCCACTTAAACCACTATATTCAACTAGAAAGGCTGAAGTCATTATTAAACCCCACCTCACAATCTAGAGAGAAAAGTTGCTTCTCCTGTCAAATATTAGGAAATATTTAGCATAATTCAGGGGTCAGCAATCTATGACCCGGGATCCTCCCCACTGCCTATTTTTTAAAAAAAGTTTTATTGGAAAACAGGAATGCCCATTCATCGACTTCATTCACAATACAATGGCAAAACTGAGTAGTGATCACAGAAACCATACAATCCCATGGAGCCAGAAATACTCAGTATCTGGCCCTTTACAGAGAAAATTTGCAGACCCTTGGGTGAGCCACAGCTTGGTCTGCTAAACAAGATTACCTTGATTCGGGAACTGAGAAAGATATCTCTTAATGGACAAAACAATCTCTCTGAATGGTCATGGATGGAAATATATTTCCAGAGGCACACGCATTATTCTGCATAATAGAATCAATTCTCAGTATATACTTCCTCTCTGGTAGAAGCCTATCATTTTGCCATATTGGAGCTAGGGCAGAGTCATGAAGGCACTCAGCATCACGTACTGTAAATAAAATTGGACTCTCCAATGGCTCTTGTTCAAATCATATTTATAAGCACTATGGCTTGCTTTCGTCGGTGTGTGTTTTTCTTCAGAATTAAGTAAAAAAAAAAAATCTCATGACATAACGTTCATCTGCTTAGGAATTATCTGAAGATTGTGGAAAAGCCATCATGGTTTTCAATGACTTTTTTTTTAATTGCAAACCGTCCCTTTTGACTTCCCTTTTTACTTTCAAAAGGGAACATGAAAAGAATTACACTCCAGCCCTCTAAACATAATTCCCTGAAGACTCAATGATCAAGTTGACTCTCTTTTTGACTCAAAAACATTCTGTGTCTGTCTATATTATCTGTCCAGCTAAAAGAGACTGATGAAACATGAATGAAATTAATGCTGTCCCAGTTCAATAGTTTCTTTTCAATTGTTTTTATTTTGCCTAACCAAGTCACTTGGCCTCAGTTGCCCAAGTCATGGGAGCTTTGCTCGTACTGGATACCCTTCACTCTAATCCCCAAAGCCTCATATCCTGTTTTTCACTCTCTCTTGATTTTAGCAGATGTTGTCTATTAATGTGTCTGAGAGCTTAGGATGTTCCAATTATTGACTAAAGAAACAGGCTGTTTTCACTCTGTGTGCTTCCCCACAGTTACTATCCATTTGTCACTTGCAAGAGTGTGACCATCGGGATAAATGAATCACAAATTAGAATATGTGGAATGATCAGGCCATGAAGATTCAGACTCTGGGGATCAGAAAGCAGCAACACCACAGCTGCCCCATTGTACTATCACAACAACTCATAAACTCTCACTTGTCTCAAATGATCCAGGCAAAGTTTCCCTGTTTTTAAAAATCTGCCATCCATCTGACCTTCCTTTTTTGGGTGTCAAAACACAGTACAAATCCAGAGCTAAGCTCCGAGTGTGTAGTGAATGTTGTCTTGTTGGTTGAACGTAAGTTCGCTGGGAAAGCTGGACGAAGCTGAAGCTAGAAATGGCAGCATGAGCCCTGATCATCTTGTTAAGGCATTTGGTGCTTATTCTCAAGGCACAGAGAGCCAGCAAAAACGTTTCACTAGTCAGAACAATTGGGTGCTGGAGCTCCATTCACTTCTCATTAGCTGGTTGGTTTGGGATATTTGTCCTTAAGTTTTACCAGCAGTTGAATGAAGAAAGTAAAAACCACTTTATGCGGATCACAGCATGGTACAGAGGAGTAGATGGGATATGTGTGCAGGATGTGTGTAATGATAAGGCTTAACAATTGCCATCATATTCATCATCATAGCCCAAGTTAGCCAATGAATTTCAACTCATTGGAACCAGATTAGCAGAGTAGACCCAAAATGCCTGGGCTCGAATCCTGGCTCTCCATCTTCCTATATGGTTTACCTAAGCTTCAACTTTCTCTTTCAAAGAAACAGTTATACTAATAGTATCTACTTCACAACCTACTAAAGGACAAATATTTAGGGTGGGAATTAAAAGAATGCATGTAAAACATTTAGGACAAGGCTTGACACACGGTAAGAGATAAGGGTTGGCGTTACCATCATCTTCATTAATAGCTCACAGTGGGAATGTAGGTGGGTGTGAAGGACAGAGCCGCTTTACCCCATATCACACGCCAAGGAGTATGGGCAGAGTCACTCCAGTGCAAAAATGTTCCCAGTCCATAGATGTCTTTCTTAGATCAGTGAGCAGCGTGCCTAGCTCAACAAAAAGTTAGTTACTTCATTCAGCAGTGAGCATTCAACAAACATGTGTTGAGGACCTAATTTATGCCACACAATGTGGAATACAACTGAGGAAGACCATCTAGAATTTAGATTGCACAAACCAAACAACAGACTGTGATAAGTTCAGGGTGCTGAAGGAATTCACAGCAGAGTCACCTAATCCATTCCAGGAAGACTGGAAAGGGCTTCTTAGAGGAAATAATGGCTAAATCAAGACTTGAAGCAGGAAGAGGAAATGGCCACGAAAAGCAGCATGAGGCAGGAAGGATGTTTCATCAGAGGCAACAAGATGGGGAAAGTCCCAGGGGCAAGAGGGGTCATGGCAATCCATAGACTGAAATAAAATTAATATGGCTGGAGAGTCGAATATAATGGGGAAATATGGCGTAGAAAAGGAGTCTCGTGGCAGAGGGCACTGAATGTATGTTATACATTCCAAAGCCACCAGAAAATAAAAGGTTTCAAGCAAGGGAATGTGATATAGCCATCTTGGCATTTGGAAAAGAAATTGAAAAAAATGAGTGGCTGTGTGTAGAGAATAAAGTTGCCTAGCTGAGAGATAATCATGACTTCTACTTTCCACCCTTAACAATCAGCCATTTAAGGGCAGCAGCAGGTAGGTTTGAGATATCCAAGGACATGAGGAATGGTGAGGGACTGAACAGTAAGCCACAGTTCCTAAGAGTGGAGGAACTCTTGGTTCTTATCTCCGAGTTTCAGTCGTGCTCAGTGATCAAGAACCATAGTGTTCCAATTTATAATGACAGCATGTGACAAGGATTCAAAAATTATACAAATGTATGTGCTTGCCATATTTCCCACCTCCCCCACCCTCACCTGCCTTTGAAAAAAAAAAAAAATAGGTTCTTGCTTTTGTGCTCAGCTTTTATAACCTTCTTTGCTGCAAAGAATGAAGAAAAAAAGCTCCAACACAAAAATTGAAAGATATCAAGAGACCAAGTTGATTTACCTAATAAATAATTGATCCAGAAAGAGGAGGAAAGGGGCCAGAAACATAACTGTGTTTGTAAAAGTTTGGGAAAGCTTAACACAGAGAGATATTTCAGGGTGCGGGAAAGGGTAGGAGACATTAAGAACAAGATAAATGAGGGGAAACATATTAAGGAATTTTCCTTTCTTATAAATGATGTAATCACATAACAGTGCAGCAAGATGTAAATTGTTTTTCAGTTATTTTGAAGGCAGGACAGGCCTTTCTCTGACTGTAACACCATGCTGAAATGGGGCCACAAGACCCCTAAGCTATGAAGCTTACCTACATAATGAGGAGACTTCCCCAAAACCGAGATCCATTTCCAAAGAAAGTCTGCTTAGAATTCTCACTCAGGAGGAAAGATAAGAGGAAAAAATGAAGAACCATTTTTTTCCACATCCCAATGCATAGGATATAAAGAATTTTGGCAGACACCGTTTTTTTCCCTTCCAATTTATGCTCACTTAATAGTATTTAATAAGAAAGGTCTTGGGAAAGATGAATGAAAAAGAAGCTCCAAGGAAAGAATGTGGCCCTGGAAAACCCTGAGCAGCTACACTGGGGAGGGGAGAGAGTTGATGGTATAATCATTATCTGCTCAGAACACAGCAGAGCAGGGACTGGTGTTCTTTTGCTGCTTAAAATATTTCACATAAACGAATCAACCATGGAAGCTAAATCAAACAGTTTAACAGACGAGAATAAGATATCTAAAGACCACAGAAATGAGAGAAAATTACTGCTTTAATCGACCAAAAATGTAACCGTGATTTATAAGGAATTCAAAAATATGTTTATCTCTTATTATCAGAAAGCAATTATCCCAAACAAACAATTGCTCAGCCTGTTGGGGAGCGAGGAGTGTTTGGGAGCCTAAGAAAGCAGGCCACCCAAGGCATTTGAAGGTGCAAGGCAAAACAGTGCTTTTCTAATTGTTTTTTAATTTTATTTGTTTTTAAGAGAGAGACAGACAGAGCACGAGCAGGGGAGGGTCAGAGAGAGAGGGAGACACAGAATCTGAAACAGGCTCCAGGCTCTGAGCTGTCAGCACTGAGCCCGACGCGGAGCTCAAACTCACAAACCACGACATTGTGACCTGAGCCGAAGTCGGACGCTTAACCCATTGAGCCACCCAGGTACCCCAAGAACAGAGATTTTCTTTGCAAAATTGTGTCTTTGAGTCTCAAGTTGAAACTTACATTGTTTACATAGCAGGATGAGGGCTTGGGATGTTTTGTTATTTTCATTCTGAAAACAATAATGAGCTTGTCTCTGCACAAACATTATATCTAGTCTATTGCACAGGAAGTAGAAAATTGGGCGTAACTGAGAATGTTGCATAAAGCCTTCACATTGCCACCAAATGGCTAGCAGCCTGTGTTTTCATTCTAGACCCAGAAAAGGGGAAATTTATGGGAAAGGGAAATTGTGTGTGTATATTTGGATACTAGATGTTCATTCACCATTCACATTTATGGAAAAGCTGAGATATTCTATTTTTAAACCTTGACGGTCAGCTATAAAGGAAAATCAATTTTGAATGTGCATCATTGGAATAGAGTTTCTCCCATTTGTTCCGGACGCTAAGAACTAATTACCAGCTCCACACTGGTTGGCAGCCTCTGTCAGGATGCCACAGCAAGACACACGCTCTAGTCTACAAATAACAATAGAGTGTGTGGTTTGCCTCATTCAGCGGGATATGCCAATACATGCACACACAGGGAACTCTTTCCTCCGCACAGTCCCCAAAGACGGATGGAACAATTAGGATCTAATCCTGGTATGGTCGCAACCCTGGAAACCGAGTGAGCAATTACCAGGGACTCAATCCAGGCATCACCAAAAGATGCAGATGGTTATTAATCGGTACGTGAAGACACACAGTACTTTCTCTCCAATCCCCTACTGCCCACAGAAGAGAATCAGAATCAACAATAGGGTCATAGAGAGTTGCCATTTCAGTCCACTTTTATTTCTAAATGATTATCTCCACTTTGTAAAACAAAGATGGCAAGTAACTTATCGTGTGTGTGAGTGTGTGTGTGTGTGCGTGTGTATAAACTGAGTAAGGTCAGCTGCCCTTCCACAAATTTCCTGGACTACTAATGAGCACCCAAAAGCAGAAGACCAAATTCCCAGGCCAGTGTTTCTCCCATTAGACCGTGGAGTTTCCCGTGGCCACGCCTCCAGAAAGGGCTACAGCAGTGTTATGCTGTTACAAACCCCTATTACAAAGTTCTGATCTGCCCTACAGCATAGCAGTGAATTAAGTCATTTCTTTGGTGGTCATTAAGCAATACAGGGGATCCCTGCCACACAAACACGGGTATTACTTTTAAGCCCAACAGCAACCATACACTGATAATCTACTTATCAGTTAGAAGCTGTAAAAATATACATCACCATATAAACAATCACTTGGCATCCCTTTTTCACTTGGCATTTCGTAGACATTCTCAAAATGCTGGTATTCATCCTGTCACACCAGGTAATGTGTGGATGAAGTAGGACCTGGGAGTATTTTGAGGAACCACTAAGTTCTGGGGACCTCTGGATTAATAGAGATACCAACCAGGAGAAGTTGGATTATTCTAAAGCCAGAGCATACTTACAATCACCCACCAAAGCCAAATGTAAATTCTAAGTCGAGTTTAAACCTCTTCTGTAAATCCTTTAATAATTATCTTCCCGGATCCATCGTGCAGTTGGAAAGGGCTTTCCACCGTAGATAAGTTACAGAACATACAATATTCCACTTAGAATATTTTAAGTATGAATTTTACAATCTGCAAAATTGGGTCAGGCTTATTCATCAAAGATCGCTAAAATAGGAATATCACTGTTCTAGCCGTCACTTGGATCGTATTTACATGAAGATATTAGGTGAAGCCTATTGTGGTGCTCCCCTCTTGTTATGAGTCTTTTTTTTTTTTTTAAGATGTCCTCATGGGGCATCTGGTGGCTCAGTTGGTCAAGCGTCCAACTTCAGCTCAGGTCATGATCTCACAATTCATGAGTTCAAGCCCCACATCAGGCTCTCTGCTGTCAGCATAGAGCCTGCTTCGGAACTTCTGTCCTCTCTCTCTCTGCCCCTCCCCTGCTGGTTCTCTCTTCTCTCTCTTTCTCTCTCTCGCGCGCGCTCTCTCCCTCCCTCTTTCCCTCAAAATGAATAAATAAACTTTAAAAAAAAGACATCCTCATTATGGATATGAGAATGTAAGAAATACCACTTTAAGTTGGGACCAAGATTCTTCCAGGAATAACACCACCATAGGACATAATAGTGGGAGACCATCTGTTTCTTCAAGCAAGATGATTGCGTAAGGATTGTATGCATGCAAACTGAATATCTTAAAAATTACTCAAAGCCATGAAATCTTGATTTCAAATGGAATCATTCATTCAACACTTGGAGTTCTGTTCTTCCTGGGACACTAATTCCAAGGAGAGAAATTTTCTGGGGTTGAAAATCAGAGCCGATGAACACTTTTCAGAGGGGTCCTGGGGTAAGTTGTCTTTGCTCATACGCTGCCTTTAAATATAAGGTCCTCCTCTGAATGACTGCTCAGGGTAAATTCATCTCCATTCCTGGAAAAAAATAATGCTAGGTGACAACACAGGATCATACTGGAAAAAAAATATTTCCCTTGGGATGTAGACAGACACAGCCCTCGGTGATCATCAGTAAGAAAGTTTTCATCTCTCTGAAATAGATCAGAGCTGTGAAAACAGTAGAACTGAAAAAATGGTCAAAAATGTATAAATATTATCTCCAACCCCACCACAACAAGCTAAGTGTTGGAGTTAAACACTGGGATTAAACAATATCAAAGGATAATTCCAAAGAGCCTCCTCAGCTTGTGCATGATAGAAATTATAATAGATGATTCCAAACCTAAAATTACAAACTGTTCCAGTTGGTGAACCTAGAAATTATTGGCTTATATAAAAGATAATACTTGAGGTCTAGTACAACGAAAAGTTTCAGCCTGAGGGAAAAGGTAAAATGCATTTATAACATAGGAAATGTAGTGTTTCTCTGGCATAGTAAAATAGTCTCAACTTATCCTCAAACAAATGTCATTTGCTGATAAACATGTCTCAACCAGATTGGCAAAGATGGGACGAGAAATCTCTGAAACTTGCCTGGTGTTGCATATTAAACTGTTCTCCTTCATAGGAAGGAGCAGTGGATACAAAACCATGGGACTTCAGTTGGTGTTGGACGTTTGCCCTAAGCACATTTTACAAAGAAAAGCCGTTTGTGTATGGAAAAACAATAATCTAGTCAGGAGCAAGCCCCTGTGTGTTTTGCAATCAAAGGGATAGTTGCGGAGCTCTAACTTGCTTGCCAATGTTACAGGGAGTCTTCAAAAAGCTAACACAGCAGAGATTATAAAGTCCATATGTTGGCTGACCTATTCCGGGTCCTTCTTGGAAGAGCAATGGTAGTTAAAGGCAGGCAGAAGGGTGGGTAGCAGCAGGTGGGTCATGAGTTTTGGATTTACATTGGGTTGTTTTTGTATTTCCATTAAGTGAGACCTGATGGAATCCCTAGGATGAGACTGGAAACATCTTTCTGGCCCTTCTAAATAGGAGTCATTTGACTAAGACCTATCTGTGACACACGTGTGGAAAAAGCAATAATATCCAGGTACATGAATGTGAAGTATAGCAAGCCCTTGACTATAAAGATTAATTAGAACGGGTACTAACAGAAATATGGACATCAACCTGAGCAGTATCTCAGGACCCTTCTTCTTCAGAGGACATAGGAGAAATCATTCATCCTCACAACAAAGGATCCAAAGGAATCGCACAGTAGGTGAGATACCTGTTCTCCAAAGATTGGCTTCATAACATAGACATGATCTCTGAAGAGATATAGTATCAGTTATTTATTGCCACATAACATACCAAACCCAAACTCAGGGGAGTTAAAAAAAACAATTTATTATTGCTCATGATGCTGTGGGTTGATGGGGCTGAGCTGGGCAGTTCTCCCCTGCCTGGTAGATCCAAGGTCATTCACGTGGCTTCATTCATCTGGGCCATCAGCTGGGGCTGGAATGTCCAAATGACCTCTCATGTTGCACAGCCTCCTGCCACATGATGTCTCATTTAGTAGTCCAGCCTGAGCTGCTTTCCAGCATGGTGATTAGTTTCCAAGAGGAAGACCTTGCAAGATGACAAACCGCACTGTGCAAGCACTTTACCAGTCTATGCTTGTACTGTGTTTGCTGACACCCCATAGATCACAGTCATTCACACGGCCAAGCCCATGTGCATTGTGGAAGAGGCTACAGAAAAGCATGGATACTGGAAGGCAAGGTTCACTGGGACCACATATATAACAGTCTATAACAGACTCACAGGGAGTTTGCATCCCATTACATTGTATCACATTATTTGTTTTCTATTATATCGGTATCACACTACATTTGTGGCATTGAATTGACTGAGAAATTCAAAAACAAAGTGTGACTGCATTAGGCCACAATAACTGGTGGAAAAACCCCTTGCCACTCCTGGGGATGGTTGGTTTATTAACTATCAATTTCACCTCATTCCCTCCCATCCCACTAACGTAATCTCGTCTTTTCACATCACTGAAGGACACATTTTGAAGAAAGGCTATCGAGCCAATGGAGGAGGGAAGATGGCTGCCATCAGATTTGCAAAATATTTTATCATGTTGGTATTTTATTACTATGAATTAATGACTAGAATATGTACACTTGCTTCAAGTTTCTGATGCATTTATGAAAGCCAAAACTCACTTGGGCCCTCTTGGCTGCTTTACAGACCAAGGCGGTCCCCCTACCTGAGACCAGGCCAAGTGCTATTGCCTGGGATCCTTAGTCCATTTTGGCACCAAAGCATTACGTGCCAAAGTCAGATACTTAAGACAAATCATTTCCAACTGGCCTGTCATTCCTTCAATGAATGAAAACCAACTTTGCCTCCAAGTCGTCCCTACCCCTTATCTTCTCAATCTCTTCATTCCTCACCCATTGTGGGCTTTCTCCATACCCGCTCCCGCACTATTGACTTACCACTGACATCACCCTCCACAATCCTTCTAACACCTTCTTGTTGTTGTGAATATAGCTACAATAACCTTTTCACTGAATTCTACACCTACCTACGTCTCCAGCAGAGCATATTATGAGCCTAAAGCCTTCTCTTTCTGCTTTCACATACTCTTCTACTCTCATGTAAAAGTTCACCTTTCTATGAGATCTGGACCATTTGGCAACATCACTCTCAAGCCCTACTATGGCCGTCTACAACGTGAATGCTGCTGACCCCAAAGTCCATTTCTCTAGCCAAGTCCTCCCCTGGCCCAAGACTTCAGACTTGTAGCTATACGTCTGCTGCTAGAAATCTCCACCTGTTTATACCACAGCCGTCTTAACTTCCATGGTTTGAAAGCGGACCCACTGTCTTTGCTTAAATTGTTCCTTACTTCATTGTCATCTGTATCA
>NC_064813.1:55369053-55381237 GCF_023721935.1 Panthera uncia
TATTAATATATATATAAAATGCACAATGTAGTGCTCGGTAAATGATGGCAGCTATCACAGCAAAGCACAAAGACTATGATCGTATAGAAAACAGCGTTTGGAAGGCCAAATCCTGTACTAGAAAAAGCCTAAGCTTTAGAGTCAAATTGGGATTCAGATTTTGATTACGTTTTATCCCTTTGCCACTGAACCTCAGGTCCTTCCTCTGTGAGATGGCAATAATAAGATACCTTATACATTCATTGAAAGAAGGAGATGAAATAATGTTTGCACAGTACTTGGCAAATAGCAGGGATATCATAAATTTTAGTTCTCCCTTCTTCCCATTTTTGGCAGTGATATTTGTTTTCATACTTTTCACCTATGTTCAGTATGTACAGACAGCCCCTTAACTTTATAAACATGTGTAGTCGTTGTTTGCTAAAAGCAAAACTTGCACAATGACTCCAGTCAGGATTATCATCTGAGAAGCGACTCGCAACTACCCATGTATTCAATTCTTACATCCATCCAGGGAGCACAGCTCTCATTCCTGGGGCCAAACCATACTTTCTTCAAGCAATGATCTCATTCAGAGCTTCCCTCTCATTTCTCTCCTACTTCCCTCCTGCAGAGCCCATCTATTTCTATTATCCTGAAGGCCTTGGTGTCCATGGGACAAGCTGTACTTCCATCATCTTCAGACCTGGAATTCGCTCTGCCCAAAAATATTTATTTTGTTAAAGCAAACTGGAGGATTCACAAGTTCACGCAGACAGGAGGTGTCTGTTTTTGCCAAGAATGCTCCTTTCATTTTAAGGACATTGTTTCAGGCACCAGAAATATAAATGATGGAGAAGCTGAGTGCCGGTCTGTGTGGTTCCATTGGGTCTAGGCTGTCGCTGGACACTAAGCAAGGAACAAGGAGCTGAGAAACTTAGTAACCCTTCCCACTCAAAAGGTGGCCGCAAAGAAGAGTTCAGCTCAAGAAGACTGGAAGTTTAGAACTGTACTGCTTATTCTGTTTGACGGCTGTGTGATTTTGGCATGAAAAACTTAGGATTCAAGCCGCAATTCAATGGTCAAAAAAATAAAGACGGAAAATCAAACAGCGATTTTTAAATGGAATTTAAGTAATGGACACAAACATGTGCTGTTGATTCAAATTGTAGAGTTCGGCAGAGAAACAGAACCAGAAACCCAAGGAGATATAGACTATATAGACTATTATATAGACTATAATTGTGAACGGTGCCTAATGGTTGCTTAGGCTTCCGAGTCGAGAGGCAAAATCAAGCTGCTATTATTTTTTAAATGCACAGAAAGCTTTGAAAAAAGTATTCTCTGAAGTCTTCTTTATACAAATCTGTTAACTGAACAGTCTTTGAATATTTGGTAACTGTCTCTTGCTCCTGATTGTTTCACGTGTCCTGGACTTCCAATGAGAAAGTAGTAAGACCTGGAGAACATCACCTCATTTCTTCCGGCATCCTTAACAGCACCTACCATGACGGTTCCAGTAGTGCGCTGTGGAATAAACGAATGAATGTGCAATCGATAATATAATGTTATATTAATATACTAAAACACAGCGTGTGTCTTTGTTATTATAATAACCATTAATAACTTCTGCTGTTTAAGAGGATATTTTGAAAGGTTAACAAAATTCTCCAACAAAACAAGAGCTGAATTACCATTCAGGGTGGTGCAAAAGTCACAAGAAAACTTTAGACTAAGATGGCCAATCTTCTCCCCTTATCTTATTCCAAAGAGGACAGAAGGTAAGCAATTTCTATATCCTCAATCTTATAAAATTGATTACCAGCTCATATCACATTGCATTTTCAAGAATTTCATAGTTTAAGAAGTCCTTGCCTATCTCTTATCTCATTGAAATTTTTGAGCTACTCTAGGAAGAAGATATTAGCATGCTCATTTCACTGTTAAAAAACAAGTAGCTTCAGAGAAGCAACTTCCTGTCACAAGTTCACAGAATAGGTGAGTTTTGGAGCCACGACTCACATCCGGTTTCCTCACCCTCTCAGTTTTCCCTGCTGTCCTGAAGAGGCTAATTCCAGACTTCGGGAGAGATCAAATGGACAATCTGGTCCAGGCAGAGAGAGATGTCTCCTTTGTGACATATGACAAATGGCAGCCTGAGCTGGAAGTGACTAAGAAAACAAGCAAGAGCTTGAGGATCTAGACAAATACCCAAGGTTTTCAAGAATCCCCAAGTTCAAGAATACCACATAATCTACTTCATTAAAAAAATCCCATGGTGATGAGCAAAGAACAGTCAAGTCCATTGAGAGACTGATGCCGGGCAACGAGCTGAGCTCCCTCACCAGCTATATGACTGACAGCAGAGACCCCAGCATTCCTGCTTCACCAGAACCCTGTGCCATGGGTCTTCTAGAGCTCTTAATTTCGGACTGTGGGGTCAAAATGTCTCCCTGTTATAGAAACTAACTGAATCAGCTCTTCAGAAAGCACTGACAATTTCATGAAATTGCACCTACTTATACTTTGGGGAAACTTAAACCAAAAGTTAAGGATTCAGGATTTGCCTGAATGTGTATAGTAACTTAGACGGTAATACAAATTGTTGCTAAAAATAGTCCTTATGGGTTATGCCAGATCTCTCATCTGGCAGAGCCCAGGAGAATATGTTAGTCACTACCTAAAAGTTTCTCTTGATGATATCATCCAAGATCAGCCATGATGCCCTGAAAGTTGCCAATTTTGCTCTATTTGAGCAAGAGTTGTATCTCCAACCATATAACTAGGTGAAGTCAGCTGGCAGGGCTGAAACAGAAGTCATCTATCTGAAAATAGGGAAAGATCAATGTTGAGTGCTGGAAGAATCGGAAAAGATGAAAAAACCTAGCTTGTGGAATGAGAACCCAGTAAGAAGGTGGGCAGGCCAAGAGTAGGGTCTGAGATCAGGCCAGCCTAGCAGCCCATGTTGCAGCCTCTGATATTGCAGCAGAGAAGAGGGAGATAGCAGACGCTAGCACAAGCATTGGGTCAGCTGGAAAAGAGACCCATGGAGGGGTCACCTACACCGACTTTATTCTTTTTAATGTTTATTTATTTTTGAGAGAGACAGAGCATGAGTAGGGGAGGGGCAGAGAGAGAGAGAGGGAGACACAGAATGCGAAGCAGTCTCCAGGCTCCAGCTGTCAGCACAGAGCCTGACGTGGGGCTCAAACCCATGACCCATGACCCAGCCAAAGTCAGATGCTTAACCAACTGAACCACCCAGACGCCCCCACCTACACCAGTTTTAAAAGCTCAGCTCTCTACAAGCAGAGACCCAAACACAAAGGAAGGACTCTCCTCGAGGACAGGAATCAAACTTCTGTGAATAAGAGGGATCTATAAATACCATGGTTCCTGATGAAATTGAAAGAGATGAAGAGAATCTACTGCCTAAAGATGCTACCAATGTGGCTGAGAGACACTTTATTTCACAGAGAAAAGAATAGATTTATTTTTTTAGAATTTCCCTCTGCTTCCTAAGGAGATTGTCCCTAAAAATGGGGTCTTCCTAGTGAGATGACGGTTGAAGGTAAAGATGGGAGAAGCTAAGAGAAGATTCGGTGGCTTCACATGGAGAAGGGGTCTTGGGTATTCTGGGAGGCAAGAAAAGATTGATTCAGTGAGGCTGTCTAGGCTACAGGTTGGGGGCATCTAGGAGTTAAGAGCAGCAGCTGATAACTGACGATGTACTGGAGGGACAAGGTATTTGGCTTTTTTTTTTTTAAGTTTTGCTGTATGGTGTAAACACCTCCTTTCTTGCCTGTAACATCTTCATTAAAATCCACATTATTCTCTAAGGCTCCATAGGACCGGATTGAATTTTGGAGATTTGATAAAAGTGACCAGTCACACTTGGAAGAGAAAGAAAGGGGCAATGATATAAGCCAATCCTGGGGGCAGGGGCACATTTGGAATACACAATAAAATTCTTTTATTCTTTAGTTACATTTATAGGGGATGCTGATCCCAGAGAGAGCTCTGAACATTGTATATGCTGGTTGTAAATGATCAGGGAAAAACCAAAATTACAGGTAGTCTAAAAACTTGCAGAGGACCAACATAAAAAGGATGACCTCACCTTCAAATCTCATTATTTTTATATTAAATGATATAGTCCAAAACAAGAATTAGAACACTTAGTTTTAATAGTACTCCAAAGATTGTCAAAATACTAATCTTAAGCAGCAATTTGATCTTACACCAACCATGTGTCAACTTAGGTCCCAAGTGTATCCAGATGAAAGGTAAAAGGTGAGGGGCTAAGGAGCACCAGTCCCCTTCTAGCTCGCATGGCCATGATGTCACAACCCCATCTTACTTTGATTCCACAACATAAGTCTCTCAGATTTTTTTTTAAAGTTTATTTACTTTGAAAAAGACAGAGTGCATGAGCAGGGGAGGAGCAGAGAGAGAAGGAGAGAAAAAAATCCCAAGCTGTCAACATAGAGCCTGATGTGGGGTTTGATCTCATGAACTGTGAGATCATGACCTGAGCTGAAATTAAGAGTCAGATGCTTGGCCAACTGAGCCACCCAGGCACCCCAGTCTCTCAGGTTTTTAAGTCTGATTCAAGCTGTTGGTCTCACCCATCAAAACTGCAACATTAATAAGTCAGATTGTAGGTTCTTGTGGATGCAGAACTAGTTTAACGAATAGGCTCTTCTCAGTAGGAGTTTCAATTCTTTGTTGTCTTTCTTTATTCTCCAATTATTGCATCCAACTCTGCTCTGTTGAGGTTCTCTTTCTAGTCCGCAAACAATGTCTTCAGACATTTTCACAATTTACCCATGATTTAATTTTCTGATGATTTAATTTCAAACTCAAAGCCTCCCTTCCAGTATAGCATGGGGTGGAGAAGGCCTGATCTGCTCTTTGATTTCTCCCCCACTGCTTCTTAGAGGGGAGGGAAGTGCATTCTGGGTTTGGCATCTCTCTTCCTTCTCCTTTCCTTAGGTTTTACTCCACTGGTATTGAGGGTTGGAAAGATAAATTGGTAAGAAACACATGCCTCTAATTAAACCGCAATCTTCTCTTTGCCACACAGATGCCCATCACTGATCAATATCAATGCCCTCTGAGTGATCACACATTCAATACTGCCTCTTTCATAGAACACATGTGAAAGTTCTTTGGAGCATCTTCAAGACCACCCATACTGTATAGTTCTCTCAAGTGGGATTTCTGGTCTTGAAGGAGCATCTCACAGCCTCTTGATGCTAGCCCCTTCACCTTGTGGCGCATTGCCTTGAATGGCGAGCTGGTAAGTGACTTCAGTACAACAACTTTTTCAGAGTCCTTCTGGCCCAAAAAAGATCCCACATCTCCTTTCCCCCTGCACCTTTGACATTCCAGTCAGTGTGAGTGTGGACTACTCAACGTCATTTCCTCTCTTTGTCCTGCCGTCACCCTTCCATAACTGTTTCTTACACGCTTTGTTATACAGAAGGAGTACTTCGATAAGCGTTCCCTAAGCAGGCGACCCATCAGGGACAGCCTTCCCTTCTTGTAGTCACCCTCAGTCTCAACCAGTGAGTCCTGAGGGCCATCATTCACTTGGTTCTGAAAGGGGGAGGGAGGCCACTGCACTTCCAAACGTGCCATGACTGTTGCAGTAACTGATGATGCTCGCAAATGTCTATGTACTCCTCTACATCTCCCAGACTCTTTGTGGTTAAGCTAACCACGTGGCTAATTCCGGCCAATAAAATATGAGTGGAACTGACACGTGTTACCAGGGCGGCCTTGGACACACAAGATGGCAGAGCCACAAGGTGGAAGGAGCACTGTGTAGAAGTCCCAAGGAGGTTTTCCGGCTCCAGTTTTTGGGTTTTTCCTTTTTAGAAGGTGAAATGCTTCATGTCTGTTTGTCCTCAGCTTTGAATCCTTATGCAGCCAAGAGGAAGAGTCATCCAGCTACCAGGGTTATCACCTTTGCCTCCTCACACGGTGATCTGAACAGAAGGCCAAGGACAGCCAGTCCAGGCAGCCACAAAGAAAAAGGCCCTTTAGGTGGTAACAAAACGTGTGTGTGTTCCATGTATGTTTCCTACCCTAATGGTCTCTCTGTATATATAGGTTTGGGCAGTTCTAACAGCTCAGTCTAGACTCTATCTCACAATCACATACAATGTTTAACATTTAATTAACTGAAATACACAAAGCAAGAAACATTTGACAATTACTGCGGTATAAACATGGAGAGATTCCCCTGTGAAAAAAGGATTACTTGAGCGATAAGCTCCTTTCATGTTTTGTCAGTTCAACCCCACATCTGCCTGGCCACAATAAATTAATGTTCTTCAGAGAACTTAAAGAAGCACGCAAGGTAAAAACTCATTTTTATCAAGGAACTGGAGCCAATGAGATCCCATGGCGTTTTCAGTTCCTATGTTTGATCCTACTTACTGTTTCCTAGCTGCATTGCTTCTTACAATTTCAGAAAAGTAACATTATGAGAGTCTCCAGTATGCACTCTGGGGAACGCACATTTGCCGGGGTTCCTTGGAGTGTTTTTCTTTAACTGAGGTTTCCTAGCACAAAACCATATAAAGTACAAATGCCAACATGTAACAGTTTCACCCACAAACTATATTTAAGCACGGCATAGTTACCAAATAAAATAAGACTACAGAAACAGTTTTACTGCTTAGGGGGAAAAAATGTATGTTTTTAGAACAGTTAACCCACAATAGCACAGCTGACAACTTCAAATAAAGGCCACAATCCTGTGAGCCTGTAACTCAATTTTCCATAGGCTCGGTGTAGTGTTTCATGTCATGGATAGAGTTTCTTTACCGCTTTTAATGGTGGACTTTAGAAGCCTTCTTCCTGCAATTAGTATAATGGAGGATATAAGAGTGGAAATAGAAGACTTTTCCCCTGTTCACCTAGGCAATGCAAAAGTTTAAAATCATAGTCCCAAGGTTAAAATGAGGTCACACAGATTATCCCCCTGACTTGGTAATTGTGCTGGTGTTTTGAGAGAATTTCCTGCTTAAAAATCATTCTGGTTAAACCGCATCTTAAAAAGGGAGACCCAGTCCACTGTCCACCGACAAATAAGATCCTTGGCCCCAGAGGAAATTCTTCGCCGTGCGGGACCTAGTCAGCATGGCCTGTGCACAGGTCTCTTCTCCTCCAGGTGAGAGACCGTGCACTTTCTGAAAACCAGGGTGGTCGGCGCTGGTCCCTTGATAGACAGCCTCTCGGTCGCGCCCACTTTGCCTCCAGGTTATCAGTGCATTTGTAACACCAACCCTGGACTGTGAGCTCCCTGCACAAGAACTACGCTTCAAGTCTTTTTAACTCTCCACCCGAAGGTTCTTAGCGTGTAGCAATCTATCACTTCAAAATACTGAGAAAAAATGAATGGTGACTATATATTTTTCTTTCCTTATGGGCTTGCTTGATAAGTAACTAGTGTGATACGTTATTTAATCTTAAAGTTCCGATGACTTCATAGATGATACGTTTCATGCATTAGCTACCACCCGTGAATTTAATTTCAAAAACATTGGTAAGATCCTAGTACCCTGATTTAAACAAAACAAAACAAGATCTCCCTGTGTTGCCAAGGCCTGACATTCACATTCCACATTTCATTTCCTCGTGGATAGATTTGTTATCTGGTAATAATTAAACAGCCTCAGGAAGAGTGGCACATAGTTATTATCACTGATAAAAGCACGAATAAGGAAACTTGAAGAAAGGCGCTGTGGAAACGTGGTTTGGAAACGGGAAGTTCTGAGGACGCAAGTGCAATAAAAGGATCAGAGGCAGAGAACTGCAAGTTTAAGGGCAAAAAGGAACATCATCGATTTTCTATAATGAGAAGTAGTTCTCCCCCAGTTGTTCCAGAGAGCCTCAATTTTCATCTAAAATTAAATTTTTTTTTTTAACGTTTATTTATTTTTGGGACAGAGAGAGACAGAGCATGAACGGGGGAGGGGCAGAGAGAGAGGGAGACACAGAATCGGAAGCAGGCTCCAGGCTCCAAGCCATCAGCCCAGAGCCCTACGCGGGGCTCGAACTCGCAGACCGTGAGATCGTGACCTGAGCTGAAGTCGGACGCTCAACCGACTGAGCCACCCAGGTGCCCCTTTCATCTAAAATTAAATACATTTTTTGAAAGATTCCAAATGTCCATCAACTGATGAGTGGATAAAAAGATGTGGTAGAAATACACAATGGAATATAACTCAGTCAACAAAAAGAATGAAATCTTGCCATTTGCAAAAACGTGGATGGAACTAGAGTGTAAGCAAAATGCATGAGTCACAGAAAGACAAATACCATATGATTTTACTCGTATGTAGAATTTAAGAAACAAAACAGATGCACATAGGGGAAGGGAAGGAAAAATAAAATAAGATAAAAACAGAGAGGGAGGCAAACCATAAGAAACTCTTAACTATAGAGAACAAATTGACAGTTGCTGGGTAGGGGGACATGGCCTGAATGACGGATGGGCATAAAGGAGGGCATTTGTTGGGATGAGCACTGGGTGTTGTATGTAAGTGATGAATCACTAAATTCTACTCCTGAAACCAATGCTATACTATGTGTTAACTAACTTGAATTTAAATAAAATCTTGGAAGAAAAATTAAATTAAGTACCTTTTGTAACAGCTCTTTGGAAACATACTTGGGAAGAGGAGGGCTTTTTAGAGCATATCTTAAATAACAAAAATAGCCTACTGTTGAATGCCTACAATGTTCTAGGAACTGTACGTATGTATTCTTACTTAACTCTCAAAAAACGCAACGTCAAGGGCTCCAGTTTTACAGATGATGAATCAAAGGTTCAGAGAGATTAAACAACAATTGGAAAAACAGAGATTCCAACATCACAATATCACCATCACCCCCAACAAGCAAGTCCTCCCAAATGTAACACTACCCGTGTGATTGCAAATATGATTCTGTGCAGTTCTGATCCAATCGAGCACTTGGCCGTACAACGGCTGGTCCTGATGCAGCAATACTGTGAAACTATATCCTGCAATGACCTGGTACAGAACTCTTTTTCAGAAGAGACCCAAATAGAAAGTGGCATTAATATTAATAGAAATAAATATTCTTTGAAACTCAGAAAGTCAGATTTAAGGATTGGCCCAAGGCTTGCACTAAATCTGAGTTTGGTGCTTAGCACATTCATGCTTAATGATCTAAGCACTTCATAGTCACTGCTCCCCATTCGGTGCAGCCTTTTCCCAGCAGCCTAGATCAAGCTGGGGTGGTGAGTATCCAGTCATCAGAGCTGGAAATGGACTCAGCACCTAGCATGAGCCAAATTATGACTTCATGCAAGGACCTTCTTTTTTTTTTTTTTCTTTTTTTTTTTTTTTTGGTTTGTTTGTTTCTGTAGCTGTAATGATGAATTAAGGAGGAAAACATTAATGTCAACTTTCAGTTCAACAACTGTCTTTGAGCAATTCTGACTGCAAAAACCCTTGTGCACAGCAGGCACTGAAGGGAAATAGATTTCAACATGTGACCTCAAGGAACTTATCTGATGGCTGGCACAGAGATTTCAGGGAAAACGGGCCATACCGGCCTTCCGGAAGGAGACTGCACGGTCTTGGGGAAAGAGACAACTCTTTGCCAGATTGAAATAACGTCTTGGTCTTCTCCTGAAGCATAATACGCTTTCCTTTATTTGACAAAATTGACCCTTATCCACTCACGCCTGCTGTATAGGGAGCCGCTACTGCGAGCTGAGAGGTTTCTGTCAGTCACTGGCTGAGAGTTACTGCTAAATCTCCCCTCACATGCTGCCTGTAACGTCTTCTCACCCTTTGTTTGAACATAATGTAAGTACATGTGTAATTTTAAGATTGATTTCATAGCCACATTCAATATCTCTGCCTTAGCGGGGCACGTCTCAGTCATTACCTCTGTCCACTTACTCCACTCAAAGTGCAATCCCACCCCTCCTGAGACGGATTAATGTGATACAAATTGACATTTTCCTCCTCACCCTAGCGGGCAACCTGGTTCTCATTAGGGCCAATGAAATTAACACATCCCCAAAAAGCATATTTAAATTTTACTCTGCGAACAAAGGAGCATGGGCACGTATTATCTGTCGGTTTCCCTGAGCAAAATTTTGTTGGGTGTACTTAACGAAGAAACTGCTGCTAACTCATAAAAAAGCCATTAGCAAAACAAAAACTGCCAAATAAAATATTATCTCCTACTCTGCTCCTCTCTTTTCAGACCGCAGAGTAAAAGGTCAATAAATCTGCTGATCGATCCACCACAGAGATACAAGTAGAACACTGAGGATCTATAATCAGGTTATAAGACCTGATTCTAAGATCCGGATCTAAGAAAAAGAGAAAAATACTTTTGCCTCAATTACCTTAAAATGTTGCACTCAAGAGACGCCTGGGTGGCACAGTCAGTTGAGCATCTGACTTCGGCTCAGGTCACGATCTCACAGGTCGTGGCTTCGAACCCTGCATTGGGCTCTGTGCTGACAGCTCGGAGCCTGGAGCCTGCTTCGGATTCTTTGTCTCCCGCTCTTTCTGCCCTTCTCCCACTCACACTCTGTCTCTGTCTCTCAAAAATAAATACATGTTTTGATATTATACATGGAAAATCCGATAGACTCCACCAAAAGTCTGCTAGAACTGATACATGAATTCAGCAAAGTTGCAGGATACAAAATCAATGTGCAGAAATCAGTTGCATTCTTATACACTAACAATGAAGCAACAGAAAGACAAATGAAGAAACTGATCCCATTCACAATTGCACCAAGAAGCATAAAATACCTAGGAATAAATCTAACCAAAGATGTAAAAGATCTGTATGCTGAAAACTATAGAAAGCTTATGCAGGTAATTGAAGAAGATATAAAGAAATGGAAAGACATTCTCTGCTCATGGATTGGAAGAATAAATATTGTCAAAATGTCAATACTACCCAAAGCTATCTACACATTCAATGCAATCCCAATCAAAATTGCACCAGCATTCTTCTCGAAACTAGAACAAGCAATCCTAAAATTCATATGGAACCACAAAAGGCCCCGAATAGCCAAAGTAATTTGGAAGAAGAAGACCAAAGCAGGAGGCATCACAATCCCAGACTTTAGCCTCTACTACAAAGCTGTCATCATCAAGTCAGCATGGTATTGGCATAAAAACAGACACATAGACCAATGGAATAGAATAGAAACCCCAGAACTAGACCCACAAACGTATGGCCAACTCATCTTTGACAAAGCAGGAAAGAACATCCAATGGAAAAAAGACAGTCTCTTTAACAAATGGTGCTGGGAGAACTGGACAGCAACATGCAGAAGGTTGAAACTAGACCACTTTCTCACACCATTCACAAAAATAAACTCAAAATGGATAAAGGACCTGAATGTGAGACAGGAAACCATCAAAACCTTAGAGGAGAAAGCAGGAAAAGACCTCTCTGACCTCAGCCGTAGCAATCTCTTACTCGGCACATCCCCAAAGGCAAGGGAATTAAAAGCAAAAGTGAATTACTGGGACCTTATGAAGATAAAAAGCTTCTGCACAGCAAAGGAAACAACCAACAAAACTAAAAGGCAACCAACGGAATGGGAAAAGATATTTGCAAATGACACATCGGACAAAGGGCTAGTATCCAAAATCTATAAAGAGCTCATCAAACTCCACACCCGAAAAACAAATAACCCAGTGAAGAAATGGGCAGAAAACATGAATAGACACTTCTCTAAAGAAGACATCCGGATGGCCAACAGGCACATGAAAAGATGTTCAACGTCGCTCCTTATCAGGGAAATACAAATCAAAACCACACTCAGATATCACCTCACGCCAGTCAGAGTGGCCAAAATGAAGAAATCAGGAGACTATAGATGCTGGAGAGGATGTGGAGAAACAGGAACCCTCTTGCACTGTTGGTGGGAATGCAAATTGGTGCAGCCGCTCTGGAAAGCAGTGTGGAGGTTCCTCAGAAAATTAAAAATAGACCTACCCTATGACCCAGCAATAGCACTGCTAGGAATTTATCCAAGGGATACAGGAGTACTGATGCATAGGGGCACCTGTACCCCAATGTTTATAGCGGCACTCTCAACAGTAGCCAAATTATGGAAAGAGCCTAAATGTCCATCAACTGATGAATGGATAAAGAAATTGTGGTTTATATACACAATGGA
>NC_064813.1:55381637-55383055 GCF_023721935.1 Panthera uncia
CATAAGAGACTGTTAAAAACTGAGAACAAATTGAGGGTTGATGGGGGGTGGGAGGGAGGGCAGGGTGGGAGGGAGGGCAGGGTGGGTGATGGGTATTGAGGAGGGCACCTTTTGGGATGAGCACTGGGTGTTGTATGGAAACCAATTTGACAGTAAATTTCATATATTAAAAAATAAATAAATAAATAAATAAATAAATAAAAAATAAATACATGTTTAAAAAAAAATTTTTTTTTTAATGTTGCACTAAAATCTTGCTTTGGAGTTGACATTTTCAGTTTACTCTTTCACCTCTCACTTCTTATGCACACACATAACCTTAGTGCTTAGAGACCCATTTAGCCCAATTCCCTCATTTCAGAAATGGAGATCAGGAGCCCAGGGGTGGCAAAGGGAAGCCCCTGGGGGTAGAGCTACACTGAGAACCAGATGTCCTCACTTCAGCCCCTTCCAAGATGGCAGCATCTTCTCCTCAATCACAAAAAGAGGGGAGGTGAGGAGGACACCCCCACTGCACAGAGGAGGGGGCAGTCTTACGGTGGCCCTACCCTGGAAGGCACTGAGAGGGTATTGTTCCTGGAGAGCCTGATGGCATCAGGGTGGGGGGGTCAGGGGTCTTCCAAAAGGAAGCCTATGGTGCTGTCAGATCTGACCAAATCACAAAGACCAAGATTAGGATGGTGTGGGGCGGTGGGGAGGTGGCTGGAGAAGAGGGGACCCTAGGCCAGGCCAGCTGCAAAATGACTAACTTCTAGAATGGGACTGTGTGACAAGATTCCTCTCTTGAGTCTCCTGAATGTTTTTCTTTTTTTTTTTTAAAGCTCTTCAGCTGCATCCATTTGGTTCTCCGGCGCCCTTTGTTTCCTGGCTGATGATTCTTTTCTTTTTCCTTCCCTACATTTAAGAAAGAAAAGGAAAGACGGGGGTGGGAGCAGGGAACTGTTCCCACAGTCTCCGGACGGACACACTGTGCAGCCTGTCTTAGAGCTCCCCCTGCTGGTCGCAGCGTGGCGCTTTGCCTTAAACAACCCTACCGGGTCTTACACCTCAACTTCGTGAAGAGTTTCCTACTCTGTGTTGAGTTCCGCTGATAAACAGCAATTATCTCTGCAGACACTGCGCTTCTGTACCCTCAACAGGAAAAGCTTGAAAAAGAGCAAAATTGAGTTTATAAACATTGTTTCCTGCCGGACCGCCTTCTAATTCAACCAGAATGTCGCTCACCAGTGGGCTGAAATAAACCCTTAATCTTAAACATCCACTTTATCATGAAAATGGCACTGTTTATTCCACTGGTAATATCTTGTGTCGAAATCTGAACAGTATTTCTTCTCTAATGGGAGTGAGACAGAAAGCCCTGCCAATCAAACAGGAAAGAGAAGCCAGCATCGGACAGCAGGCCTCTGTTTTCAGGGTGA
>NC_064813.1:55383155-55584716 GCF_023721935.1 Panthera uncia
ATATATATATATTTTGCACAGGACCACTGCAACTTTAAAAAACAATATCAAAAGGAAAAGAAGTTAGAATTGCAGAGGAAGTTTCTCTGGGAGCTTCTGTTTTTTTCATCTCTTTTCTCTCTCACTTTGTCCCCTTAAGGAAAAAAATTAAAGCTGGTGAGATTTCTTGTTTGCTTAAAGGCTAATGTATATTTACAGAAGCATCCAAGGCAAGGATTGCTTTGAATTTAGGAGCCCTTAGGTATACAATAGGGTTACTGTGTTTCAAAGGATTTTGGCCACCCATCATGACCGACTATTCAGTCTGCCGTCCATTAATCTAAACACAGGCTCCTTCAGATATATCCAGATGCCCGAAAACCTTTTTACATTTGTTGATACGACCTTCTTGTTACTGTATCTGGGGGGGGGGGGGATTGTTGCTGAGACATATTCCAATGTGTCCCCCAATGGGCTTTTAGGCAAGTTGCCATCCACTTGTCATAAGCACAAAAGAACAGGTTTTCTTCTCCCATGCCCAGTATCCATTTTCCTATCAGGTAGACATCAATTCCTGCTACAAGCTGAGATGGTAACAAGGGGGCAACCCACAGAGGGAACCGTCTTTCCATCACAGCGAAATCTGATGAGGATTTGGTGTGGCTACGTAACTCTTTTTTTGAGCCGTTTCTAATTAGCAGAAATATAGTTTCTACTAATAGTGCAATAAATAAACATTATCAGTGGGACTTTGGAAGAATGACAATTTTAAAAAGAAAGAAGAAAGAAAGCTGACTCCCCAGTGTCTATGCCAGGTAGCCCACTCCCAGCTATGTTATCAGTTCCTTCCCCTTGCCTTACCAACAGCTACATGTTACCAGCCAGGTTTCCCCCCCAAAAAATCCCCTCTCTTTCCCCCATTGGATCAAGTGATTCATGGAACCCACCAGAGAGTTATGATAAAATTTTATTCTACCGTAATGCAGAACCCGATGTCACACGGAAACTTCTTCCTGCTCAATTTCACTTGTGACATCCTTCTGACCTAACACAATGCAAGAAGAAAATCACTTATTCTGCCTGAAATTCATTTACTTATCTGTAATGTAGGATCATTGCCTCCTCTACTATATTCCTAATTTTATTTGGATTGACAAAAAAGGAAACCAAGAGCATTTGTGTTCCCTAAGATTCCTTCCCATTTATGCAATAAAAGAAGTTTTGAGGTCTGACTCAATTACTCTCCAAACATCCAAGTACCCAAATCTAAAATTTCTAAGGTATCCAAAACCCCTACAAACCTCAGATGGGTGAAAGCTTCCCTTATTTGGAAGATCACCATAGGAGAAGAGACCTCACATCCTTATTTTAACTCATTGCTAAGTCTAAGCTGCATTCCTCTAGAAACTGCTCAGCACTGGTTATCAGAGCAGAATTAGATATTATGAGTCACTAGCCCAGGGATGACTGCTTCCATTTATCACTGCCATGGCTAATTCACAAAATTAAACTTCTAATCAATTCTTTATTCACATCCAAATGCTACAGAAAACAATTTGACCCAACTGAACTGAAGTTCTTTCATTATGGCCAGGCACTCTCCAGAAATTCTGTTCTCTAACTTCATCACCCACACCCTTCACCCAACCACGCAACCTTTTAACCACTTCCAATGACATGGAAAAGTTGACGCCCCCATCATATCACAAGGATCCATAACTATGTGTTGATACACATGCTGTTGTTCTGCCTGTTGAGCTTCTATGCATCCTTCAAAACCCATAGCACATACCATAACCTCTACTGAGAAGCCTCTCCTAACTCCACCTCCAAACCAAGGCTTATCCCACCTCCTTAATGTTGCTTCTGCTCCCAGCAAGACAGTGCTCCTCCGAGTATAGGCCATGAACACCTGCATCAGAATTACCCAGGATGCTTGGTAAAATCACAGAACCCCAAGCTCTGTCCAGATCTGCTAAATCAGAAGCTCTGAGGTGGAGACCCACAAGGCTGTATTTACTAAGCTCCCTCTCCCCTCCCCTGGTTAGTCTGATGCAAATACAAACATGTGTTTTATTGCTCACATAATTCTGAGTAGCCATTAATATTTATTGAGCTCCTATGTTATGCCAGGCACTGTTCTAAGCACTTTATACACGTATTAACTGATTTAATTATCACAATAACTGTATAAGAAGAGACCATTTTTATCTCCATTTATATGTTAATTAACTTCTCTGAGATAAAGGGAAATTGGAAACTCTCCCAAGAGCACATCCCTAATAAACGGCAGAGAAAAGATTCAGAACTAGACAGTCTTCTTCCTGGGTGCCTGTCCCTAAATCATTGGGTTTTATAGTCTCGAAAATAATTGTTTGTCTTCTGTCTCCTTTACTAGGCTGTGAATTCCTCCAGAGCGGGAATTATATCTTTTCATCTTGGTAACAGTAACACTTCTCATAGTCCATGATGTACTCAATAAATGTTTATTGAATTGTTTAAAATGTAGGATAAGCCAAGGTACCATTTTTTGTCTATAGATAATAATATCAGTGAAGTAAAAAAAAATTAAAAAAAAAAAAAAACAACACACCATCATGGACCACAAAAAAATAAATAAAAATAAATATGGCAATACTTTGGTGAAACACCAGTGAAATTATGTCTGCTTTTCATTAAAAATTATAAGTAATGTAGTAAATAGAAATAAATTAATTCATACCAGAAACCAAAGCCTCCACAGTGTCACATCGTAAACCTGATACCACAGAAAGCAGGCCCGGGGACAGTGAAACGGTCCCCAGGGAATTACTAGTAACTTTCCAAACCGTATTTTCACATGTCTTCATCTAGACGTAACTTCAAACACTAGAAAAATACATCAGGCTATGCAGCTGTTTCATTTTGAGGAATGGTATATGACTGCCCTTCTTCCTTATCAAATACCTAGAAACTTGAGCAAAACAGCTTGAGTAAGTAAATTTTTCAAAATCTTTGAAGAAAGACCCAGCTCTACCGGGATGGTAGTACCTTTCGGGTTTGGCTCTGTTCCCTAAAAGGCATCTCATATGCATTCCTTCCTTTCACCAAGGTGGGATATTGACAGGCGGGCCCGAGTGCATTAGAATGCCACAGATGTTTCCACTGGCCCCGTCCGGAGAAGAAAAAAGGCCTGGACTCTGACCTGTTAAAAACTGGCATGTTATTTATACAAGTGATATCAGAACTTACATGCTGTGTCTACACTTGGCCTAAAAACCCAATGAAAATTGAGAAAGTCGTAAACCATTCAGCCAGAAGTGTACCATTATAGAGCATTCTATATATGGGTAACAAATGAGATATTTTTCTCTTTTTTTTTTTTTACCCAGATGTTTTGATCTTATGTATACATACATATACACACAAATGGTTTTGATCCTCACATTCCTAATCTGCTGCTTACATCTCCCAAGTATCAGCTATCGGCCAGGGTCCCAGGTATCTTATCTGCAGGTGCACATGCCCCCACACAGTGGGGACCCCAATAGGATTTCGAGATGAATTTGAGTGGGCTCACATCTGAATCAATCTGAAACTTCATCAAAAGAAACCCCTGATCCTCAGAAATAAACTCTCCCCTTGCTTCCACACTTGCTGGGAAAACATTTTTCTCTTTTTTAAGAAAATGTGTATAGAGGCGCCTAGGTGGTTCAGTGAAGTGTCTGACTTCGGTTCAGGTCACGATCTCACAGTTCATGAAGTTCCAGCCGTGCATGGGGCTCTGTGCTGATGGCTTAGAGCCTGGAGCCTGCTTCAGATTCTGTGTCTCCTTCTCTCTCTCTCTCTCTCTCTCTCTCTCAGCCCCTCCTTCCCTGCGCCTTCTCTCTCCCTCTCTCTCTCTGTCTCTCTCTCTCTCTCTCAAAAATAAACAAACAAAAATTAAAAAGATAAAAGAATAAAATGTATATATAACACCAGGCAAGAGTACGTGTCATCTGAATTACTCAAGTGTAAGGGACAGTTTGCTAGCAGTGACTTAGAAGTTCAGAACAAACACTCAGAGCAAATAGAATATCTGAAGACAGGCTGTCCCCAGACATGTGGCCACACGTTGCCCAGGGCTCCTCAGCCACAGACAGCTGGCATCACACGCTTACACCTCCTGGGTGCTCCAGCATTGCGGCCGTGTGGGGCTCACCGAATCTCAGACAACATAAGTAGGCGCCTTGCTCTACGAGAGCGGCAGAGGTTGTCAACGTCCCTGTGACTTTCAGGGGTGGAAGGTTGCCCTCCCTTTCGTTTCCAAGAGTTCCAAAAACAATGGTGAAGGATGTAGCTCTCGTCAGCTCCTCCAGGACCGACAAGAAAAAGCAGAGGGCTCACCCCTCAAAAGTCAGATTTTATACGATCTCTGTTTCCTTCTGTGATTTGCCTACCGATTCTCCTGCCAAGGAGCGCAACAGCTTTATAAACAGTGACATGAGGACGTGGCTGGACTTTGCAGTCTAAGCCAGAAGCAGTTTGGTTCGGACCCGCCAAGGGGAAGCGTTCTGTGTTCAGCCTGATTGGTTCTCTCAACCCTCCTTTCTAAGGAAGTCTTGTCCCCCAACTGTCAGAACCACAAAACACGAGACCATTCATCTCTGGCTTTTAGAACCTCGCCTGAGCCACTCAACACCCCTAACTGAGGCATGCGCCTCTCCGATCAGGGACACTGGTTTCTCAGAGCCAAGTACATTTCTATAAACACTTCACGTGGGAAGGAACAAAACCAATAAGTCAGAAAGCTGACTCAGAAATGAGTGGAAGCGTTTCCTTTCCTCCCCCAGCAGATTTGTTGTTCTGTGGTGATTTTCCGGTGTGATCACTATGCAAAGGCTTGGCGGCCTGTCAGTACAGGACAAAGGATTTGGCTACCAACATCATAACTTTTACATTTGGGGCAATTGCTTGGAACGAATACAAATGTGCCAGCGGAAAGCACTAAAGTGTACAAATTATGCTCCACAGCAATAAGTTCACGGGGACAAACGCTCCAGATGTTTGGGAGTCTCATCTATCTTTCTCAACAGTGGAAGCCCGCTCTAAGGGCCATACCTTTGGAAGCTTTGGATCCACCACCCGTTAGAGACTGGACAACAGCCAGTAGAACTCAGGATTGTTGGGCCCCGGATATTGTGCACATCAATCGACAAGTGCTTACTGATCCTTAGGCCTAGACCAAAAGGCTCTTTTTTACTTAAAACAGCCATCACTGGCAACCACCTTTGCATGTATAAAATAGTACAGCATAAAAACACTTGCAAATACACTCTGTTCTTTCGGTCCAGGCAACAGCCTCATTAGCAATTAGTCTCACTCTGTCTTTATTGACACATGAGAAAACTCCACCTCAGCGGAATTAGACGCTGTGCCCCAAATCACAAAGCTGGTAAGTTCAGAGCCACACGTAGGCTTAGTCTCTTTCCACTGGCCCTCAGGTGTGGATAGTAACCAGAAACTCAGTTGTAGTACCATTTTTAGAAAAGTCCCGCACCCCCAAGAGTGTTAACAAAGTTGCTTAGGAATCACAGCACCAGGGGATTACAGGAAGGAGCTGTCCCTGCCATGACCCACTCCTCCAAAGGCAGCCGGGCCTCCCTGCCTCAGCTCCTTCAGAACCTGCCACCATGTTGGTATTTCTTGGTTCTTGTGTGACTAGTTGTCCTCATCCAGAAGATGGGAAGGGGAATCAAGACGTAGGTTCACCACAGAGTATTTAGTGCAAAAGCTCTGAGACCAGCTTGGAAATTCCTACTTCCAAGGGTCATTAGAAGAATGAAATGATACTGAGGGCACCTGGGTGGCTCATTGGGTTAAGCGTCCGACTCTTGACCTTGGCTCAGGTCATGGTCTCATGGTTCGTGAGTTCGAGACCCACTTTGAGCTCTGCACTGACAGCACAGAGCTTGCTTAGGATTCTGTCTCTCCCTCTCCTCCTGCCCCTTCCCCTCATGCTCTGTCTCTCTCTCAAAATAAATAAATAAACGTAAAGAAAAGAATTAAATGATACAGAAAACAAAGTCATAGTTGCCAGCATACAGTAAGCATTGAATAATCACTATTAATATTGTTATCATCCTTAACATTATACTTATAAACTACTTGTAGACTAATTTTGTTCCAAAGTGTATATACTCATTTCCTGTATGAAGACAGTCTGACAAACATTAGTGCAGCACCAGGCACTAGGCGAGGCCCCAGGGATGGGGAGGCATTGGACACGGTCTCTTTAGTAGAGAAAGGAACTCCCCCGTAGGAGGAACTTGACTCATGGAAAGAGTAAGTGAGTGCCAATTAGAACCTAGAATATTGTTTCATTATTCAAAATTTGGGAAAAGACATTCCATGCAGGTCCAGGAATGCCCTAGCTACACACAGTGCTTCCCCCCCCCCACAGTCCTTGATCCTTTACGTTTCTTTTCCCCAAAATAATGCCTTACTTCTGTCCCATTCTCTTGGGCTTTTACTAAATAAAGAGCTATTTAGTTTGGAGGAAAATAAAAATCACAGTGAGATATTAGTAATTCAAGTTTGCTACTCCTGGAAAATAAATTTGAATCGGATGGGAGTACTGAAATCTCTCCCCATTAGGACCTTCAAGGGCTACTGTCCTGAGGGGCGGGGTTCAGCAGATGGAAATCCATTCATTCATTTATCCAGCCAGCCAGCCTTTTGTTTAACCAATGTGCCAGGTTGTAGGTGCTGGGTAACACAGCATGGCCTTGACCTCACTGGTCTTCTTCCAATCTAGCATGAGTGACAGGCATGACACAAGTGAACTAAAAAAGAAATAATTACAAATCATGGTAAGAGCTAAAGAATGACAGGTAAGATGACAAAGGAGGGGCAGACAGTACGTATATACTGAGTGATGTCAATAAAGCCTTCTTATATTTAAATGAAGTGTGTGGGTGGATATTTGATTTGAGGCATTAAAGAGCCAACTTTTATATGGCAATTATTTTGCTATATCATTTCAAAATATCAAATCATTTTTTGCACACCTGAAATTAATATAATGTTATAGGTCAATTATACCTCAATTTTTAAGAAAAATATTTAAGTCTATCCATTTTGAGAGAGAGTAAGAGAGAGAGAGCAGGGGAGGGCCAGAGAGAGAGGGTGAGAGTGAGAATCCCAAGCAGACTCTGCACGGTCAGCACGGAGCTCGACATGGAGCTCGAACTCATGAAATGTGAGATCACGACCTGAGCAGAAACCAAGGGTCAGGCACTCAATGGGCTGAGCCACCCAGGTGCCCCTAAAAAAAATTTTTTTTAATAGGATACAGCCCTACAAAAGAGGATGGGCTGGGACTACATAAAATGGCAGTACAAAGGCCAAGGCAGGAAATTACCTGGAGCCTAGGACTCAGACGAGAATAACACTGAAAGCTTGGGATAGAGAGCCAGGGAGGGATCACACATCACCTTGTAGATCCTAGAAGGTGTATGGCTTTTACTGAAGGACTGGACCAGGAAAGCTTTCCAGATCCCTTACCTGTGTCTGATTCTTTTTTTTTTTTTTTTTTTTTTAATTTTTTTTTTCAACGTTTTTTATTTATTTTTGGGACAGAGAGAGACAGAGCATGAACGGGGGAGGGGCAGAGAGAGAGGGAGACACAGAATCGGAAACAGGCTCCAGGCTCTGAGCCATCAGCCCAGAGCCCCACGCAGGGCTCGAACTCACGGACCGCGAGATCGTGACCTGGCTGAAGTCGGACGCTTAACCGACTGCGCCACCCAGGCGCCCCTGATTCTTTAATATACATATAGATAGATATAATTTTTTCAAGGAAATGTAAATTCATGTTTAAGACAAAAATCTTAGCTCTCTTAATTCTAGGCCAGCACCTTCTCACTCCTCTGTAGTTTCAGACTCTTGCCCCCACCCAGCGCACTGTGCTGGGAGGAGCCCAGGTCGTCTTTGTGACGATGCTGGTACTGCCAGAAGTGTGACCTTGAACAAGCCACCAGTCACTGCAAGCCTGGACTCCCTCATCTATAGAAGAGGTGGAACCAGATGATCTCAGAGATCCCTTTGGCTCTAAGTCAATTTGGTCAAAACCGGAGGGGGAAAATGCCCCTACACTCTCAAGGCTTAGTGCTTACACTTCCTGCTATAGACATGGTTTGACATGAGGGTCAACAGCCCGAAATTTGATTCTAGTCACGACTCTGCATGCGAACTCCTCTACCTTGGACAGGTGACTTTATCTCCCTAAGCCTCTTTTCTCATCTGTAAAATATGGATAATAGCCATGCCGACTTTACAGAATTCTTATGAAGAAGTAGGGGTATAATTATTACTGTCATCGTTATGCATCGATCTTCCCATAACAGGATGGCAGGACTTGGACTGGAGAGAAATAACAGGTTTAAGACTTGAGGCAGGTCTTTGGAACGTACTCTCATGAATCAGCATCTATTATGCCAATATTAAGGGTGAACCAACATGAAGTAAGCCTGGATCTGTTTGGAGCCCAGAGGTAAAGTCTGGTCTGGAAACTTGAGGCCGTTGAAAGGTTTTCAGCTGAAAAGGTATTTGCTCACTTGATGTGAAACACATGGTCCATGGGGAACCTCAGAAAAACACCAGCCATCCTCGGTTCCCATCTCACGTGTGCGAGGAACGAGAGGATGTAGACAAAGCTTTATTCTCCTAGATATAGTCACTGCCAGCAAAAAGACGAAGAAGAAAAAAACAATTAAGCTTCTAACATGAGCTAAGTCAAATAAGCCCACCAACCTCTTAGTAAAATATACAGGCATTAAGCCAAGCTGTCCTGACACGTGTTTAAAGAATACCCAACTTTCAGAGGGATTGAATAAATAGACTTCAAGTCGTGTAGTTCTTGGGAAAATTTCAAAAGAGTCAATGCCATACGATGGCATCGTTTCCCTCCTCCTGTTCATAAAAGTCCCAGAGTCACAGGGTTGGAAGAGAAATCAGAGGTCATCTTGCCCGAACCTGATTTCTAACACGTTTGCTTCAGAAGCAAAATGGTTCTGAGCCAGACGATGCCAGAGTTCGTATCGCCATTTGAACCTAACCGCTTAACCAAATAAGCAGTGATCTGAAGTGGAAACAGAGACAGGGAGCGAGAGAGCAGTCCCGGTCTTGGTACCGTTTTATTTCTCTGAGTGCCCGACAGCTTACAAGTCAGCCTTACTGTGTAGAATTCTGAGAATGTTCTACCTCTTTGAGCGTTTCTTTCAAACACATCTTTTGAGATGGGCATGTATGTTTCCTGAACTTGGCTCCTTCCAGTTATTAGCCATTCGGAAAGCCAGGCGGGGGTGAGGGTGCCCTTGGCAGGGTGACAGAGGGCAGACTACCAAATCTAACTCCATTGCTGACGCTACGGCAGGGGAACACACGGATACTAGGCATTGTCAAAAAAATTAGTGAATGAGGAACCGGGCCTTACTCTTACTAAGGATTGCTTGATTCAAATGTTCTAGACAGAATATCTATGGTAAGTTGGTTATCAATCTGTATGTAGTCTATGCGTTATAAAGAAGGAGGGAGAGAAGGGGGAAGAGGGGAGGGGGGTAGAGGCAAAGAGGTGAACATGCTTCAACACACTAAAATACTAAACAAAATGTACAATCATTTCTTGAAGGCTTGGTCCCGGGCTTGCCGCTATTTTAAATATGCTATTTGTGTTTGTCCTCAAAAGAGGTTACATTTTTCCCATTCTACAAGCAAGAAAACTGATGGTTTGTGAACTACCTCAGAAGGTTTGAGGAACTTTTTGTTTTCTTCCCTTTTTGTAACATGGAAAGTGTGCTTTGAAAATGAACAACAGGGGTGCCTGGGTGGCTCAGTCAGTTGAGCGTCAGCTCAGGTCATGATCTCACGGCTGGCAGGTTTGAGCCCCGCGTCAGCCTCTGTGCTGACAGCTCGGAGCCTGGAGCCTGCTGCGGATTCTGTGTCTCCCTCTCTTTCTCGGTCCCTTCCCTGCTCGCGCTCTGTCTCTCTCTCTCTAAAATAAATAACAACATTAAAAAAAAATTGTTTAAAGAAAATGAAAAACAAATATTTACAGCCTTCCGTTTGGTCCTGTGTGTGTAAAAGCACTGGGCAAAAAGCAGCAGACCCGGGACTCAGAAGGAAGCTACGAAAAAAAAGGCAGAGCAGGACTTATACGCAGATGCGGGCACACAGGAGACCCCCAGGGGTTCAACAAACATTACTGACCTCTCAGAAATTCCTTCATTTACGTTGATCCCCTCTCTGCAACCTGTACTGCAACCCTAGCCTGTCTGAAAAAGGTAGTTAAAATCCACATGAAACGGTCTCTCTCTCTTAACCCAGTCCTACATGGACAATTTTAACGGAGTCAACTCCTCATCACCAAGCACTTACTGGAGAGCATTCATTTATAATATAAATAGCATTTAAACAGATACAGGTTTCCCTTTTCGAAAAAAAAAAATTGTCTTCTATTTTGGAATTGCAACAGGGGAGGTATTTAAGAGAACAAGCTTGTAACAACAGAGTAAGCAACAGAACAATCGTCTCTAATTGGGAGGAAAGTTCTTCGTTTTTCCATAACGGCATCTACATTACATGTCCAGATGCTCTGCCAGATTGTTAACTCTACACCCCAAAGCATCTGATTTTGGCGAGCTTGGATCAGGACACATGACTGAAGCCAGAACTGCTGAGGAGCCGTGTGAATAAAGACCAAGCCTCAATTAGCAGGTCAAGAAACACGCTAATCAATTAGCGGCCTGGCTTTCTCCAACTTACCAAATTAAGATGGCTTTAAAAGCATAACCGATCTTTGTAAATGAACGTTCCTCGCTGGTCCCTCCTCTGGGAGGTTAGACATTATAAGAAAATAATGGTATGAATCATTTATATTTCTGGAAAATCCTGAGCACCTCCAGGTGTGACACAGATGGTACACAATAAAGGGGGGAGGGAATGATTTTTCATGAATAAGGCACACACATCCGTGCGCACGCATAAACAGCAAGTCCTACTTCTTCCCGGCGGGAATCCCCGCCTCTCCACCAAGGCCATCAGAAATACCAAGGTCCCCATGCGCCATATGCAATAAAATTGTCTAAAGGGAGAGAGAAATCTAACAGACACAAAAAGTACCCGAAAAGGGCTCTGGAGACAGATTGCCTGGATTCCAATTTCAGTGCCACCTTTTATGCATTGTGTGATAGTTGGGTAAGCAATGAAACCTCTCTAAGCCACGGCTTCATCAGCCACAAAAGGGGGATTATATCAATGCTTCCCTCTTGGAATTGTCGTGAAGATGAACTTAATGCCTGCAGAGTAACCAGCATGGGGCCTGATGCTAAGCTTTATGGTTGGGACATCATTGTTAACCTGCACGATTTCTACCAAAAGAGAGGAAGGAGGAAGGGGAAGAGGAGGAGGAAGAAAGAGGAGGAGGAGGAGAAAGACAAAGGGAGAGAAGAAGAAAGAGGAGGAGAGAACGATTCCTCTTCACATTTCTGTGATGATGGAAGAAACTTGAGCTGAACATCTTCAGCCGGGAAGAGCGAGATGTGTTTTCATAGAGGGAAGAGGAGGGGCCCCTGGGTGGTTCAGTCAATTAAGTGCCCAAATGTTGATTTCAGCTCAGGTCATGATCTCATGGTTCATGCGTCTGAGCCCCATGTCGGGCTCTGTTCTGACAGCTCAGAGCCTGGAGCCTGCTCTGGATTCTGTGTCTCCCTCTCTCCCTTCCTCTGCTTGCTTCTCTCTCTCTCTCTCTCCCTCCCTCCCTCCCAAAAATAAACAAACATAAAAAACAACTCAAAGAGGGAAGAGGAAGCAGGAGAAGCTATGCTCCCTGAATATTGAAGATGTGCCAATTATCACCACACATCTGTCTGTAGAAGCACACTCACAAGCTTCAGTCACCTGCCACATGTCACAGAGTCAGCTGAGCAGTGGAACTGAGATTCAAAGCTCCACTTTTGCCTATGAAGCACCCTCTCTCTGTAAACATTCTTCTGGAAATCACGTGCACCGTCCTGTTCTGAGTGTGCTTTCCTGGCAAACGATGCCGGCACAGAAATACTTAAGCTGCAACATTAGCACAGATTAGATGTGTAACCTATTTTTGTTTAATTCGAGAGAAAGAGCACACATGAGCAGGGGAGAGGGGCAGAGGGAGAGAGAAAGAAGGAGAGAGAGAGTCTTAAGCAGGCTCCATCCACCTCAGCACAGAGACGGCCGTGGGGCTTGATCTCATAACTCTGGGATCATGACCTGAGCTGAAATCGAGAGTCGGACACTCAACTGACCGAGCCACCCAGACGCCCAGTACAATCCCTGCCTTACACTCAAACTCTGAATGACACGCTGAGGAGTTAATAGATTTTGGTGATGGTGGTTTGGAACGTCAGACTGGTCAAAAGAAGGAGCTGAGGGGCACCTGGGTGGCGCGGTTGGTTAAGCTTTCCACTTCGGCTCAGGTCACCGTCTCGTGGTTTGTGGGCTCGAGCCCGGCATCCGGCTCTGTGCGGACAGCTCAGAGCCTGGAGCCTGCTTCACATTCCGTCTCCCTCCTTCTCTGCCCCTCCCCCATTTGCATGCGAACACACCCAGAGCGCCATTCCCTCTGCCACGTCCTTCCCCACCCACTGCCTAAATAAAGTACACCTTAAGCCCGTATAAGCTCCATCCACGCCCCTGTCTCTTCCTCATCTCAGCCCTCAGTTTCCTTTAGAGTACTCTCACATGCCAGCCTCCATTGGCTCCTCAGTGCTGGGCACAACACTTGACACATGGAGGGCCCTCGATGAAATGTTGTTTGGCAAATAAGCCAATGAATGAAGGTGTATGGGGCACGTTATCTTTATTTTGCCTCTCCCTAAATCTCTTATCACTCCCTAATATTATATTATTGCTTTCTCTGCTTACATTTTTATTGTTTGACTCTCCCACTAAGAAATAAACTCCACAAGAATAGACACTTTCCATGTTTACTACTTTATCCGTGGTATCTGAACAAGTGCCTAGCCCATAATAGGCACCCAGCATTTTTCAAATGAATGAATGAATGAACGAATGAATGAACGAGTACTTGTATCCCTAGGATAAAGTACAGTGCCTAGATCAGAATAAATGCTTAATGAATGGAAATGTATAGTAACGATTCGATTTGGGCCCCTAGAGTGACTACAGTTAATTTCTCATCTAGTCAAAGGTGATAACAGACTGAATTTTACACAGAGTTCACTTTCAGGAAGAGGAAATATCGTTTGCATCACCAAAGCTTGGTAATGGTCATCTGTCGCAGGTTCTGAGCTGAAAACTCCTCTCCTGGTATGGGTCACTTTTGGCTTAATCGTCCGCCACCACCTTCCCTTAAGGCCAATGAAAATCAATCTCGAGAGAGAAGAGCAATGTGCCCTTCAAACAGCTGTTTTCATGACCAAATCCCACTTGGACTCTTTCAAGTATTGCCTCTAACACTCACAAAAGAAAACAAATCTGTCTTGACACAACATTTTGACCAAGTTCAATGCGGTTATTCATGTTATTCCAACTTTTTTTGGTAGAAAAGATAAACACGGTCTCTGAAAGAAAACATAATCAAAAAAGCACCACCCAGGCCCTTCCAAGGCCCAGCCCTGCTTTCCAGATGCTCTCCTGTTTCAGCTTGGTTTAATTAAAGCTCCATATGTCAGCAACCCATCAGCTTCAGGGTGATTCAGATTGCCCCAAAGCATCAGAAAGCCTGCCAAACTAGCCAAGCATGAGAGCAAAGTTGAGAAATGTACTCTCTAGAACAAAGCCCATCATTACAAGGGGAAGGCTTGTTGGGAGGAGGAGTAAAGTGATTATCTCCCTCCCTGCTTTGGATTTTGAAACATCACAAAGAGAGCTTGGTTCAGATTCAGTCCATGTCTCAGATCAGTGACAGTGCTCTTGAGGGAGGCACGAGACGTCTGAAGTCTAACTCCTGGTCAAACTTGGCTACCTCTCAAACTACGGTCATGGTATGCAAAGATGCTGAGAACTCAAGTGCATCTGTGCCCTTACACAGTAGAAAGCTCACAGCACACTTGTTGATTCTTCTTTTTCCCCTTGGTGTGTCAGATCTGAGCTTTTTATAGTACCTCTGGGTCTGTAGTGAGACAAAAAAAAAAAAAAAAACAACACAAAAAAACAAAAAAACAATGCAATCAGCTAAGAGTTTCCTGGCTGCGGTAGCCAGAAATTGAAAGAAAACTCCCAGCATGATCCAGTCATAGATGAAAACCAAACTCCTGTAGGGGGTGGGGTGGGGGATTATTTTTTTAATGAACAGGGCCCTTGCTCAAGACCTGAAGCCCAGAGTGAACGAGCCTGGCAAAGACAGCAAGAGAAAGTATGAAAAAGCTCCCCCAAATCCACAACAAGGAATACTTACATGAGCCCCCGCTTACATGAATGAAAGCTTAACCAAACTCAAGAATTTTACTTCATGCAGCTAAAAGAAATGTAGGACTAAAGTGGTGCCTCCATGTAACTGAACAGATAGACAATTTCATCTATATAATTCTAGAAGTCACCAAAAACCTCTCTCCACCACATTTCCAAGAGCTGTACCCAGAAGTGTTAGGTACTGTGTGAACACAGAGTCGCTCGTTAACGTTATTTGTTCTATACACTTCCAGAACAATAGATTTGAGGGGCTCATGGTTTGGACTGAGTGGATTGGCCGTCTTCTGATCACAAAGAGAAAGGCTGCGCATTTGGTAGCTTGCAAATTGATTCATGTGGGTTCAGAGGACTCTTCTTGCAACAGTCTTATGATATCTGCTGCACCTTGAAACATGTTGAGAGGAATCTAAAAAAACAAAACAAACAAACCAACAAACCTGCAGCTCCTAAAGTGGCCTTGATGCACAGAATATGGAGCGGTGGACAGCTAGATAGAGTGTTTATCGCTGGGATGGGGGATGCTGTTCCTCAGGAAACCCACAAGGGCTGCCGCACTAATCAGTGTTGGAGTGTTGGCCCTTCATTACTCTGTAGGCACCTCTCCTCTGGACCCAGCAGACCATGCTCCCAATCTCCATTTTAGCTGCAACATATTCTTGCCTAGCCACTGGCCTCCTTCCCTAGACTTCATGCCCTTCACAGCAGAGCACATCCAGCCAAGATGTAAAAAACCAGTCCTTCACTCCTACAACCCCAATCTCAATGAATGCTTGTCCACCAGTGGGAAAAGAAAGAAAATAACATCTCATTGCAAACAATACATTCTCATTTCCTTTCTCTCTTCTCCCCTCCACATTTTTTTGTATTGGAAGGAGAAAGAAAAGCAGCCATGATCAGAGTGCCCGGGTGGCTCAGTCGGTTGAGCATCTGACTTCAGCTCGGGTCATCATCTTGTAGTTCGTAAATTCTAGTCCCTGATTAGGCTCTGTGCTCAGAGCCTGGAGCCTGTTTCGGATTATGTGTCTCCCTCTCTTTCTTTCCCTACCTCTCTCTCTCTCTCTCTTTCTCTCTCTCTCTCTCTCTCTCTCAAAACATAAATAAACATTAAAATTTTTTTTTTAAAGAAGGAAAGCAGCCATGATGGGTGGAAGTTGGTTCAGCCTCCCCTTCCACAGGATCTGTAGTCAGGTTGGTTATTGAGCCAAAGTATAAAGAATGTTAATCCAGAGTATGAAGGGTTTAACCGCTATTGTTTTTAGTTATGGGATATTAGCATCAAACTCAGAGTAACAGAAAAATATCTCACACAAGATCTTGTACATATATGTTCCCCATTTCTATGAAATCGATAGTAACACAATGTTGGTATTAGATCCATATAACTCTGTCTTGATGTAGATCTTCGATGTATTCATCCTTTATAGAAAGTAACAAAATTAACACATGACAAACTTCTGGTGAATACTATCCCTCTTAAAAATGTATATACATATGTATGAATAAGCATATGTATTGAATAATTTTATGTAAAAAAAACCACTGTGCAAGATACTTTTTATTCGACAAATTCTTTTCCAGATAACTATATATTTAGGTTCAACATATTCTCCACAAATCTAAAAACCTGAAAACTAAACCCAAAAGAAAAACAAAAACCCATATACATATGTGTGTGTGTGTGTGTGTGTGTGTGTGTGTATACCCACATTAAATGGTTAAATTGTAAAATCTTGGCTAGCCCAACCAGAAGTAATATTTGACAGTGGTAACAATAATTAAAATAAAGTTGGCAATTTCTATGTATTTGGAACAATATTTCAGGCACTACACAACTTATAGGAGTGCTGTCCACCTCCAAATCTAAAAAATTTGTGATTACTTCCATGGTTGCTATATAGGACAGAAAGAAAATCACTTTCAGGAAGGAAAAAAAAAAGACATTTCTGCATACAGGCAGCAGACAATTCTGCAGAATGAGTATTGCAGTAAAGTGAACTTTCTTAAATTTCATAAATGCATGGGACGACTTCTTAGGAACCAGTAAGCAACCATTAGGACTAAAGGTTTGGAGACTTGTATTAAAAACGATTCTTCAGGGGCGCCTGGGTGGCTCAGTCAGTTAAGCATCCAACTTTGGCTCAGGTCATGACCTCACGGTTTGGGAGTTTGAGCCCCACACCGGACTCTCTACTGTCAGCACAGAGCCCGCTTCAGATCCTCTGTCCCCCCCTCTCTCTCTCTGCCCTTCCTCTGCTCGCATGCGTGCACACACTCTATCTTGCTCTCTCTCAAGAATAAGTAAACATTAAAAATAATATTGTGGAGATGTCCACAATATTACTTTTAATAATGATTAAAATTTCCTAATTAAAAATAAATAATTTAAAGCAACCTACAGATTCAACGATATTTAGAAAAAATTCTCCATAGGTCTCTTGCGTTTCTTCACACTTTGCAAGCAAGGCTACCCTTTATTCTATCCTTTCAAAGATTTGTGTAGTAAATATTTTTGGAATGTAGAGATAGTATCTTCCATTGGAGCAAAGGGCAGGTGTGCTTAAAGTCTTAGAATATAAAGACATGGCCTCCCTCTGAAGGAACAGGCAGTCACGCTTACTGTCCAGAATAATAAAGTTAATGTCCTCCTTTAGAACAAAGAACAGCATGCTTACTACCCAATATCAAAGATTCAAGTTGCCTGAACTCTGATTTCTCTCTTGGAGCCCAACCCATTGGGCATGCAAGTATCATCTCACCCTCTGGGCATTACCCTCTGGGAACTGGGGTTTAGGGAAATGACGCCAAAATGCTGATGCTCTAATTGCTGCTAGTGATATGAATATAATAAACTTGCTTTTGTTTTATTTTTTAGAGTCCACATAGAATCACATGTATTTGTCTTCCTGTCCGACCTATTTCACTTAGCATTGTACCCTCTAGGTTCATCTGTGTTGTTGCAAATGGCAAAATCTCATTCTTTTTTTTTTTTTTTTGGTTGATAATATTACAACGTTTGTTGTGTGTGTGTGTGTGTGTGTGTGTGTGTGTGTGTGTCTTTATCCATTCCCCTATTTATGGACATTTAGGTTGCATTCGTATCTTAGCCATTGCAAACAATGCTGCTATAAACACAGGGGTGCATGTATCTTTTTGAATTAATGTTTTTGTTCTTTGGATAAATACCCAAAAGTGGAATTACTGGGTCATATGGTATTTCTATTTTCAATTTTTGAGGAACCTCCATACTGTTTTCCACAGTGGCTGTGCCAATTTACATTCCCACAAACATCGCACAAGGATTCCCTTTTCTCCACATCCTCACCAACACTTCCTGTTTTTTGTCTCTTTGGTACTTGCCATTCTGACTGGTGTGAGGTAATATCTCTTCGTGCTTTGTATTTGTATACCCTTGATAATTAGTGATGCTGAGCATCTTATGTGTCTGTTGGCCTTCTGCATGTTTTCTTTGGAAAAATATCTATCAGGTCCTCTGTGCATTTTTTAATTGGATTTTGGGGGGTGTTGAGTTGTTTAAATTCTTTGCAAACCAACCAATTCTCACTTAAGCTCATTTCTTTCTTTGAAAAACTAGCTAAGTCAGTAACAATCAACACACTCCATTAACATTCTGTTTTCCAATCCAGAACTATACACTTTGTCTTCATTGTGTCTCTTTTCGACCTCTCATAGAATAATGGCTTTCCCAAATGTTTCACCGCTGAATAGCATGGGTCTTTATCTTCCCAGATTTGAATGTCAATTTTCCCGCCACCCATTGCCAGGAAACCAGATGCTAAATCAGTGTCACATATTATGATTTTGATTATATCATACCACTTTTGGTTCCAATTTCTATGTTAAGGTAACAGTCGCTTCTGTGACAGATAAACCCCTAAACTGCAGTGACTTCATGAGTTCCTCTGGTCTTCAACAGCCAACTAGCCAATAATAGAAAAGAGAATATTCTCTGTGGAGAAAGACGTTTTGTGAACAAAACTGGGATGTGGTACTCATTGTTACTACCCAAATTCTCTCAGCCAAAATTCTGTTGAGTGGCCATCCATAGCTGCAAGGGATGTTGGGATATGTAGTTCTGGCTGTGTTTCTAGAAAGAATAAGAAGTTTTGATAAAGTTATCACAGCTTGTTATGAATACTTTTATGTTGTGGCCTATCCTGCTTCTACAACCTCATAATTACCTGGAATTGAGTGATAAATATTGAGAAAATAAGGACGTCCCATAAACCTTAGAAAATCAAGATTGATCTAGTAATCAGTTGCAAACTAAGCTGTGCTGGAGGGGAGCTTTTTTCTTTTTCATGTTATCAGCAAATAATTATTGAGTCTTTATTTTGTTCCCCAAATGGTGAGCCATCTACCATATTTGCCTTCATTCATAGGGTAATTCATGCATCCTGCTTGCTCTCTCTTTCCCAGATACTATCATGCCTTTTCTATGCACCAAAGCTAGCTCCCAAGAAAAGATATTTAAAGTTTACAACTTTATCCACACTGTGGTGCCAATCACTGAAATGACTTATTGTGTAAATTTTCTAGCCTGTATTTACATTTCAGGCAGGACAGGAATGGTTTTGTCTTTCTGGAATTTCAGGAGACCACAGTTTTGCTGTCTGAGAGAGTTATGCTCATCCTGAAATCATATGTTGCAAGCTAATCTGGCCTCTTTGAGTATGAATTACATTTCAAGGTCTTAAAGGACTGAACCTGGGTGGTTCAGTTGGTTCAGTGTCTGACTCTTGATTTCGGCTCAGGTCATGATCTCACGGTTCGTGGAATTGAGCCCTGTGTTGGGCTCTGGGATGACAGCACGGAGCCTGCTTGGGATTCTCTCTCACCCTCTCTCTCTCTCTGCCTCTCTTCTGCTTGCACACATGTGCGTGCTCTTTCTCTCTCTCTCAAAATAAATAAATAAACTTAAAAAAAAAAAAGAAACAAAGGATAGAAGGAACGGTGAACTGATTTCCCTAAAACCCCTGCCCAGCAATCTAGCATACTAGAATTCTACTCAGCTGTCATGATGGAGTCAGAACAGTTTAGGTAGAAAAACAAATGACTTTAAACACTCTATTCCTTTGCTGCATAGGAGTTTTATGTACCTACTCACCTGACATGGCAACCCCATACTTTGGCAACGCAAAGAAAGTCAGCAGCCAGGAGAGAAGGCAAAGAAACCATGCATTAAATGAAATAACACTATTCTACCCAACAAAGGACAACACATAGAAATCCAATTGTTTGCATTCCAAGAACCCTAAGCATTCTGAACACAGACGGCCTACAAGAATTTTTCAGCACCTATTATATACCAGATATTAAACTAGATGGTAACATATATGTTATATCATCTTTTGCAGTATACCATATTTGTGCTTTTTTTTAAAGCAAGCTCTATACCCAACATGAGACTTGAACTCATAACCCCAAGATCAAGAGTCACATGCTCCACTGAATGAGCCAACCAGGTGCCCCTGCAGTATACAACATTGGCCTAATTTTTGTAGATGCAAATAGAGGTTGAATGAGTTCCTAAAGTCATAGCTAAGTAAGGGACGCATCATTATAACTAAGCAAGAGCAGCACCATTTCAGCCCTGGCCAGTTTAACACTATCCAACTTTCTAATAAACTTGGTGACCTCATAAACCAGCACCTGATTTCTCCCACTGTTACCTATCCTTAGTATGTAACTACTGGGGACATAAAAGTCAGAGGTAAGGGCATTCCCAGAGGATCTTTTGCTTCTTGTCAAACTAAGGTTGAAAATCCAACATGTAATTTTCCCATCATGACAAAAAAGACAAAGCAAAACCAATACGCAGTGAGAAAGGGCAGGAAAAGTGCTAAGAAGTATCTAAAGGACCTATCTTTTGAAATCTTCTTTCTATATACTTTAATGAATAAGAGGTTACCTCAATATTTTCAAGGATCTTACTTGAGGAGTGGTCAGAGAGCAATGATAAAGAACAATTCAACATCTGATTGTGTATCTTATGCCTTTCCCTGTATAGCCAGGTTTGTTATGTATGAAGAATCATCTCTCTTTGTTGTAGAAGACACAGTTTAACCATGTGAGTTGAGGGCAGTAATACTTCCCCTATTTTGCTAAAAGCGTTACAGTCAAGGTATTCCAAACGGGTCAATTTCTTGCAGCCTGAACCCGGTGAAAGATAAATGAGGAGCCATTGAAATCACTGGAAATGTACGTCTGATGCACCTTGCTCTTTAAAAATCCCACATCAAGTTTCAATTATGCAAGATAAACAAGTTTTAGAGATCTACCCTACAACATCATGTCTGCAGTTAACAATACTCCATTGTACGCTTAGAGATTTGTTAAGAGGGTTGATCTTCTGCTAAACACTAAAAACATTAACACAATTTTAAAAAATGTAACCCTGGATGACATCAAGAAGAGAAGTTGTCAAAGACTGGTCAGGACGTTTCTTGACTGGAAATTTGAGAGGTCTAAGATTGTACTTTTAAGGGACCAATAATGGCAGCCTGCCTAACTGGAAAGCTTCCTCTTTATGTGATGATGAAAGGTTATTTTTAAAGAAGCTGGAATTAGATACTAAAGGAATCTTTTAACATCTTTTGTCAAAGCAGAAGAGTTTCTAAGAGGTGAATGCCAATCAATTTCTTTTCATGTCTGTGAAGATAAAACAAAGGGAATAGGCTTAAATTACTGTTTGAAAGCTTTCATATCAATCAAGAAAAGGGCCTTCTTGAGGATGATAAAGCACTTGTTTAGAATATCGAGAAATGTGGCAAAGTCTCCATGTTTAGACATCTTCAGGAAGATAAAATACCTGGCCTAGATAAGCATCCCTTGCTAAAGTCAGGGAAAACACAAAATGTTTTCATAAGGTTCCCGCTAGCTCTAATTCTGTAAAATGAGTATCTCCCAAAGATCTAGGAGTGTAGCTGATTTCTAGTATTTTCTCTATAAATTCAGGGCTGAAATTTAAGCTAAAACAAAGTGATTCCAAAGCCTATTTTGATTATGCTTGAAAGCGACAAAATGGTCCTTCTCTGAAAATCATTACGTTCAAGATAAACTTTAAAATACAGATATGTCCATCCTACCAGTGGAGCAATGTTCACTCATATTTCCCCACCGTGGTGTGCTGAGAATGGCTCATACTGACTCAAAAAATAAACAGTCATGCACATCTCTTTCCAATTCCACATTCAGTGACTTCACAATGAGAGCTTGAAATTGGCCATTGTGTATTTATACCATAAAAATTAGCAACCACTGCAAATCAGGGATTTGTTCATTTGTTTTTGCTGTTGTTTTCAGAAATCTTGTTGTTAAACATTTACCAGTTCATCATGGTTTCCTATTGTTTAGAAAGAGAAACGTCAACTTTCTGCCCAGCAGAAATTCCAGCTATGTGATATTTGACAAATCACTTAATTGCTCTAAATCTCTCCGCTTACTTATCTTTGAAATGAAAATGATAATTCCTGCTTCGTAGGGTTGTTGTGTTATTGGGATAGTTCGTGTGAAGTACAAGTGCAGTGCCTACCCTGGGAAGCAGTTGGCTGTGGCCACGATTGTGGATGTGTGAGTAATCGGCATGGTTGTAGCAATCTTGATATAGTCAGGATTCTTAAAACTTACTCTGGGGATTGAGTATTAGAACTGTTATTACAAATTTGGAGACCAATTCTAAGTTTCTGAGAGTCAACATAAAATAGGTAGCGTCACATCAAATAAAAATTCTTTTTCAACTTACTTGACGTTTTCATACTTCTTAAATAATTGTACCTATTTGCGTGATTTGAGTGTATTCAGAATTACCAAATCATGAGTACCACCCAAAGAATTTCCAGGGGAGAGGTATAAGAAATTTTCTTCTTATCCCATTCCCTTTAAATCTGAGTGGTTTTCAAATTTTCATGAGCATCACAATCACTTGGAGGGCTTATAAAAAGACAGATTGTTGAGCCCTACCTGCAGAGTTTGTGATTCAGTGAGTCCGAGAATTTGTATTTCCAGTAAGTTCAACGATGATGTTAATGCTGTCAGTTCTGAGACAATCTTTATCCTCTGTCTCATTCTGTCCTCTGAAATGAGCTGTTATCCTTGAACCAAACTAGTGGATGTTAGTGCCCTTTACCTTTAGGATCATGGTTTCCCAGGAGACACTTCGGTTTCTGTGTCAATTATATATTGCTGCATAACAAACCGTCCCAAAATTCAGTAGCTCAAAAATAAAAATTGATTGTTGTTAATGAGTCTATTGTTCAGCTAGATGGTTCTGCTGATTTGGGCTCAGGTGATCTCCAGCTGGGCTTAATTATAAAGCTGGGGTCAATGGGCTGGAGGTTGGCTGGTCTAGGACCGTTTCACAAGTCTGATGGTTGACTGACATTAGCTGTGGTGACAAGGGTGACTGGGTTCTGTGCTGCTCATCATCCAGTAGAATAGCCCAGGCTGGTTCAAATGGTGGTGACAAGTTTCCAAGAGGGAGAACAGAAGCACTCGCGGTCTCTTGCTATCTAGATTTAGAACTGACATAATTTCCTTTCCTCTACATTCTAGTGTCCAAAGCAAGTCATAAGGACGGCACAGATGCCAATGGTGGGGAACTAGATTCTTTCCCTTGATGGAAGGAGCTGCAAATTTACATTGCAAAGGGAGTGGCTGAAGGGAAAGATAGAAAACTGGGGATTTTTTTTTATAATTAATCTCTCATAATCTCTTCTTCAAAGAAAACACTGGTTAACACATTGGGTATTCTAAGAAATTCCCAGAAACATCTAAACACCAAGGTAAAAACAGTTTGGGTTCTCTAGCTGGAATTCCTACTACACAGATTATAGCTCTTGGAGTACGCCTTGCCTCTCCCTATATCTGAGGATGAAAAAAACACTCCCCCAAATGTAGTTATCCATAATCACATATTACAGGGCCAAACTTCTGCATCCCAGGTGTAGCTGGATCCTATCCACTCCCACATGTGCACATCAACCACTTACGAATTGTTTGGTCTTGGAAGAGGAATGTTACATAATAGGTTTACCACATAATTAAGAAATATTTTTTTTGGATCCCTATATCTCCCTCCTCCACTTTGTCCTTAAATGCATTTTATATTTTAATAACATTTGCCCAAGACACTGCACTCAAAGAAATTCAGAGAAGTGTTTTTAAAGAACACTTTGATCTAACTTCCCAGATGAAATCTTTTCAAATCCATTTAACTCTCATTTAGTATTAAAATGCCACATATTGTTTCCTTAATAGAAATAATGCCAACACTACCTCAGGAAAAGGTCAAAGAGATGAGAAGACTCAGTGAGCCATGCCATATTTATATTGTGTATGGATATTTTTTCTTCTTTATTCTTCCACTATTGACATTAGCCTTTGAAAATGCTTGACATGATTTAAAATTATAGCTCATTATTGGGATTTATTACAATATGTATAGAAGCCAGAACTCATTTCTAACACTTTGTGCTCTTCTAGGAAAAGCATCCCTAAGTTTGGGCTCCAAATGGTAATATCGTGGAAAAAATTTCCATGAATAAATGAATTACGTATGTAACAACCCTGAAAATTTGCTGATGAACATTCCGTCAGGTTCTACACCCTGGAGTGAATAAATCTGTAAGATCTCTTCTCTTTCTCCCCTCCACTTCTTTTTCTCTGTATCCCTATTCCCATACAAGTGAATATCAAGGTACGTCTTTGAAGAAAGAAAAAAAAATATCACAAAATAGCAGCATATCACCTAACATAGGAATCTGTGTAAATGGGAAGGACCAGTCTCTCCTGTTTTGCTCTGGTGACTTGGAAAAGAATCTACGAGCTTATTGTATGTATACTGGTTAGTAGTTTCCTTGGCTGCAACAACATTGCAAAAGTAAAGCTCTATTTTCATTAATATTAATATTAATATTAATATTATTAGAGTGAGAGAGAGAGAGAAAACACACAAGCAGGGAGAGGTGCATATGGAGAGGGAGAGAGAGAGAGGGAGAGGGAGAGGATCTTAAACAGGTTCCACACCCAGCTTGGAGTCTTACATGGGCCCAATCCCACAACCCCAGGATCATAATCCTGGGATTATGACCCAAGCGGAAACCAAGAGTCAGATGTTCAAGTGACTGAGCCACCCAGAGACCCCAAGTAAAATTCTCTTTTCCATCACTGATCTCAAATCTGGATCATCCATTACAGCTCAGCAACAGAAAATCTAATTTAGCCCAATATGATACAGCACACAATTCAATTTAAGCTCAGTTATTTTCTTAAAGGAGTTTTTCCACTGCTTCTCTCCTCTCTCATTCTCTTTCCTCCTGAAAGCATGGAGCATTTAGGCACTCAGGTACTGATAATAAAAGTCTGGAAGGGAAGGGCAGGGAGGGGGATGGTATGTTCCCATTCTTGGTACAGTTTTGTTCGCGCCTTCTCAGATACATGGTCATTTGGCTCTATGTGAAGGGTAACGATTTGAGGAGACTCAGGTGGCATTTTAGATGGTCTAGAGCCACTCAGGTGGATCCCTGTCCAGCTTCCTGGCCTGAATGATCCCATAGAGACAGCCCCTACCTCCAGTGAGCACTCAGTGGTCTCCACATACTTCATCCTTAGAGTGTGCTCAATTTGTCAAATAACCCCTTGGGTCATGTTCACAGATAATATTCTCTATACTCTGGGTACAAAGGAAACTCAGGAGTCTTTGCCAACCATGTAAGGAACATGGTCCAGTCTCTTCCAACTTATGCCATCATCTTTGTCCAGTTCCCTAGCTTTATGAGGATCTATGTTAAGCCTCATCCCAACTCTCTCTGGGACAACTGGTTTGTGTGTAAGGACAAGTTTAAGTTTTCACTGAATTTTTGGAACCACATTTATATGTGTAAGCAATCTAATAGAAGTGAAATTCAGAGCGAAAATGATTGCATATTTATTTACCCAAGCACCAAAGAAATCCAAGTCTATTAACATATGGGAAATTCACTCTATATATTGAAAAATGGGAATTCACTTTATATATTAGCTATGAAAAATAACCAAAGATTGACCAAACCAATGCTTTTGACTGAACAAAATGTTCTAATTTCACTTTAACAGGCTCACAAATAATTATAAATTATAATGCCAGTGAACTCCCTGAGTGTTCAAATTGATTATAACAGGCAACTGAGTGTTTAGGAAAGAGGCCATCTCACCAATAAGCTTGAAATGTGTGATTATTTTCGCTAGTTAAATCTAGAGATTTTGCTTTGCTATGAATTCTAAACCTAAGGTTTATAGGTTGGTTTTTTACTGTTTATTGAGTACTCATGATTTCTCTCTAGCAAGACTATACGATCCAACGGGACAGTACGTTTCATTCTCCATATGCCCCAGCAACAAATATAAAACTGTATTTTAAATATATTAATAAATACTGGTAAGTATTTGATTAATTCAGAAAATTCCTAAAGAAAAATAAGACCTCTTTTGTCAGAATAGTCTTATATCTGGGTCATACTCTTCTTCTTCAGTCAACACTTCATCTTTAAATGTATGGGAAAAAAATCTTTCCACTTTTATGGAACTGGATTAAGAGAAAACAGTTGATGAGTGCAACATTTTAAAAGAAATAGATGTGGAAATTCTTATTCATGATTAGGGGCTGATTAGACCATATCAATTAGCTACTTGGCAAGAAATAATAATAATAATAAGCAATAAAAATAATAAAGGCTCTTTCAACAAAATAGAGAACTGCAAATATACAGTGATATATGGTTTATTTCCATCATGTATCAACAGCTTGTGAAATAAAATGACATAAGTTTTGTACCTGGAGAGGGTATAAACTAGAAAGCAAAACTCTTCATTGAAATCACTATGAGAGGCACCTAGGTGGCTCAGTCCATTGAGCATCCGACTTTGGCTCAGGTCATGATCTCACAGTTCGTGAGTTCAAGCCCCACATCGGGCTTGCCGCTGTCAGCTCAGAGCCAGCTTCAGATCCTCTGTCTCCCTTTTTCTCTGCCCCTCTCCCATGCTCGCTCACTTTCTCTCTCTCCCTCTCTCAAAAATAAATAAAACATTTAAAAAAATCACTATGAAGTTTAGCACATTCTGGAATAGTATTTCACAACAAGTTTCATGTGCTTTAGTCATCACGTGTTAAAAAAAAAAAAAAAAGGATTCCCTGGTCAAGTAAGTTAGAAAACACTGCATTAAATAAACACTGCAAAAGTAAACAGGTTTCTTCACTACAGGTCTTCCCAAAGCCTTCAATATGCTAATGACGTGACCAACCTGAGAAGGAATTATAGAGTGTACATCTCCAAAACGTACTTTACTAAGAAACACTTTTCCTCAGGGCAGAAAGGTCTGTATTTGTGAAGAAAAGAATCTGATTTGTGGGATCTAGACACTAAAAATAGTATATATGTTTCACATGTACCAAAGAATTTGTTTTAATGCTTCTAGGTACGTATTCAGCTGATCCAAATGGTTTGAAAACATCTGTCAAGTAGCTGGGTCTACGTTACTCTAAACATTTAACCTTTCCAAATATCTGGATTTTTGTCATTATTTAAATTAAAAAGTTCAGACGGCAAACTGAATCTTTCACTTCAGTTGCAGACATAACCTATATAGCATGTACTATGTTTTCAAAAGAAAGGAAGAAAGGGAAGTTATGGGATCTATTCAATCCTTAGTTTTCTCATCTAAAATTTAGGATTATAATAGTTTCTGCCACATAAAGTTTATTCGTTCATTCATTCATTCATTCATTCAACAAGTATTTACAGCCAGCGATATACCAAGCATTGTTCCAGGGCTGAGGGCATAAGGGTGATCAGGGAAGAGTCGAACAACGCAGAAGGAAACAAGGTAGTTTCAGATAATGAGATGAACCGTGAAGACAACAGAACAGTTGGAGAGAGGGGATTGATGGATACTCCAGTTTACATGATCAGGGGAGGCCTCACTGAGGTCATAAGTGACATGAAACCTGAATGGTTAACAAGAGCCAACCAGCAATAATCAGAGGAAGAATGTTCCCGACAGATGAGGCCGAAGCCAAAGCCCTAACATAGTAACACGATTGGCTTTTTCAAGGATCGAAGAACCTGAACTCTGTGGCTGGAGTACAGGAGGGAGAGGAAGATGGAATATTCCTAATTCAATGAGCTATGTGGAAAAGCCTTAGGCTACTACCTGACCCATAGCGAGTGCTCAATATATGAGGGCTAAGGTGGTGGTGATGAGGAGGAGGATGGTAACAATGATGTTTTAAGAATAGAAATAAAATAGAATAAACTCCCCAGTGTCAGAGTCAGGAAATATGTTTGAGAGTAAACGTACAGTCAGCTACATGGCCAGTGGCCCTTCACCTTCCTGTCATGTTGTAGATGATGTAAATATCGGTCAAGGTAAGTAAGGCTAGTAACAAGCAATGCTGAAATCTCACTGGTTTACCCAAATAACAGTTCATTTCTCACTTATTTCTCGGCCACAATCTCCTTTCCGTTCTCAGCTCTGCCCCAGCTGGTACCTCAGTGATCCAAGCCCTTTCCATCATGTTCCTCCACCATCTTGGAATCCTTCGGTTCTTGTGCCGAGCAGATAAGAAGGGGAGCAGAGAGTAAGGAATCTACACTCCACGCTCCACCATCTCCCAGAAGTGAAGACCACAACTCCAGTTCATATTTCCTTGACCTGGATGAGTCACATGCTCCTACCTAGATCCAAAAGGGCTGGAGACACATGGTCTGCCCGTGTGCTCAGGAGGGAAATGGAACAGTTCAGTGAACACGATTGCATTCTCTCTGTACAATGTGCTTAATCTCATGAGCATAGCCAGATTTGGGGAAAAACTCCTCCTTGAGCTGACAGAGAAGTAGAACAGTGCAACAAAATTTGAGAGATTCAAAGGTCATTCACTTCAGGCTGTGAAAGGATTAACCAATTTCTGGGTTATCTTACCCTTTTTCCCTCTTATTCAAGAAAGTATATCATATTGTCAGTAGAGGCTTTGAATTAAGCTCTACAGGCTATTTTTTAGAAAGCCACTGGAAAACTTTCTTTTAACAACAAATTTTTAAACAAGCCTCATGACAGATTGCTACCCAGTGCCTCATCTGAACATTAGAGTTAGGAACTGCTAAATGTACATCATTGTTTAATACACACAACAAACATAAAAGACGGTGTTGGTCATTGTTCAGTCCATTTGCCCTTTCCTTCAGTGATTATTTACTGAGCACCCATTATGTGCCTTCAACGGCCACATGGGAACCTTCATACCTTGAGAATATGTTTATCATCCCCATTCTGAAGGGCCAGCCGGAGTCTGTCCCTTCCCTGTGACTTTTCCTGATGACACTCTGACTAGAGGGTAGAGAATTATGGGAAGAGTGGGAGATGAGGAGGCAGAGGCCCTTTAGACTTCAGGGTCTGAAGTGACTGGAGAAATGAAGAGGTTTGGGCGTCTTTGCATGAAAAGGGTAATGGAGAACAGTGTTTAGGAGCACAATGGTTTTTCAAACAGTGAGACACTGCACAAGTTATCTTATCTCCCTCAGCCTCAGTTCCTTAAGTCGTAAAACAGATGACAGGGTTATGGTAAGGATTCAATGAGAAAATATGTGCAAATCACTTAGCTCAGTGCCTAGTGTATAATAAGTGGTAAATGTCAGTACGTAGTATGGTTAAGCGGAGGATATATGTACGTATCCATGAAATGTGATCCGTGTGATTAGCTGAGGTAACCGAGGAACACTATCCAAGAACAGACTAAGGGAAGGATGACTAACATGATAAAGTGAACAGACTATAAAGAAACCACAGGGAGATAACTTGGTGCATGTTCTGCCTCGGATGAGGGCAGACGGGGAGGGAAGGGAGACGCATGAGCAAGTCTGTCCTGCAGGAGAGCTCAGGGGGTGACCTGTGTGTGCTCTATCCCAGCCATGCTGCCGCAAGGAACCTTCTCTGAGCTCAGACCACCCACTCCCTAATTTGGCCCAGTCCTGCCAGGATTCCTGATACAATGCAGCAGCCACACCACCCACAGCCTGTGGTTAGCACGCCCCTGAAAGAGAAGGGACGGACCCAGCAAAGAAATAAAGGAAACCACAGCGGAAAACGGGGTGCGGGGAGAAACGTGTCCTGATGGTAGCTATATTATTAGGTGCTCACGCTTAGAAGGGATAGGAAGCTGAAGTCTAGACGGTCTGCAATTAAATTAAATCTAATTAGTGTAACTAGATACGAGTGAATATACAAATATAGTTGATATACAGTATATTAACTCAATTGCAGTACCATGAAAAGCCTGTGGTAGATTACCTGACCTGATGGGGCCATGATTAACAACTCCAGGGATCAACAGGAATAAAACGCTGCACCAAGCAAGACAGACAGTCTCTAAAAGTTAAGTAGGTACTGTTCCAATACTTGGAATCTCATATCGCCGAATTTATTTCCAAATCCATTCACTAAGTTTTGCCATTCTAAATCTGAGAAAACATATAAAAACGCGTTTGTTGCTCCAAAGACATGAGCCACAAGGAACAAGCCCAGGGCTCTATCCTACCGTATCTCCTCATCAAGTTTCTGAAATGCTGCTTATTTGTTTCAGTCTTTCACGTTCTAACCCTGGAATTCCAGGGGTGTGCATCCCAGGGTGAGGTGACATATTAAACCATTCTCAGCTGTTAAAAACTAAGCACAAACTATTACATCAAATAACTCAAAATAACCTAAGAAAGCAGAGGATAGAGTCCTGAGAGAATGCGCAGAAGGACGGCTACAGAAACGGAACCTTAGTAGCCCAGGATCCACAGGAGGGCATTAACACCTGGGGAAGAGAGAGAGGAGGGCAAAAAATATGGAGAAGGAGGTCCAAAGGCAAACTTCCCTGTAACTTGGTGTGAGCCAACCCTGTACAACAAGATAGATGAATGCAAGCAGCCCCTGAAAGCTGAGTTCAGATCCCATCACAAGAACAGAATCATACAACACGGGAGAGCTACGACCCCGCACACAGGTCTAAAAATGCTCTATTCCATTGGGAAGGTCAATATTTTTAGTCAATTATATGAGAAAGCTTTGGGTCCTAGTTTATAAATATGTAGAATTCTCCCGGGTGTCATAAACCTTTGTTATCTTTATCGGACTGTTTCCAGGCTGGTGGACATTTTGGTGAGTCCAGATCCTTCTAAAATCTTTCTGCAAGTCTGATTAAATCCATCTGGGTCTGATTAATTTACAATTAACCTGCCAAGTACTGTCTCAGAAGAACGGCAGAGTCCAAGCCTCTCTGAACCATCATCTTGCTAAAACTAGATCTTAGGAGAGAGCGTGAAGCCCAACGTGAGCTCAAAGGAGGGTGACATCACTGGGGGCTGGAGGATCAAGAGGTTCCGCGGAGAAAAGAGAATGTGGGCCAGGCTTGAAGGATGTAAGAATTTTCTTCCTTTGTAGCCACCCCAGTGTTTAACAGTGTCTTACAAATGATAGATACGTAATAACTATGTGTTGACTGAAATGGAGGCCAATAAGAGCTAACATACTTCTCAATAAATCACGAACAGAGCATCTGCAAGATTTCAGTTAAACATCAATCCCAAGGTTTCAGGACCTCATGTGACCCCAGTGAAAAGATGTGCCTTCCTAAACATCTAGCACCCCACTGGGGAGGCTCGCGGGAGTACTGACGTTCCCAGTCACTTCCGAGACCTTCGCCCCAGTCGATTGGTCTACGCATTGAGAGTCAAAAATCCTCTCTTTACAGGTGATGGGACAGGTAGAAGACAACATATGAATTGGTTGTTTGACTGGATCCATTAGGTATATTGATGGGTTCTTGTTTTTTCTTCTGATTTCGGCCAAACCTATTATTCCTATGGGAGCTTTAGCCTCAGTATTCTATGTCCAGAATATTAGGGGAAAAGAGGGAAAGTGTCAGGGACAAACATGAGCCCAGTGGATCTCTGATGTTGTCTACTGATAATATCTATTTGATCCCTTTTTAACAAATTGTTTTGCTACTACACAGACCCAGCCTTTGGTTTCATAAAGAGAGATAAATGTCTCCTGAAGACTCAATACTATGTAATTCTTTTTTCTCCTGAAGGTTGACAAATAATTCGAGTTTCATGTCCTCAGTGGCTCTGACTGAAGAGTATTTCCTTCCCCGGCATTTCCAAGATGGCTCCTCATCCTTGGCCCTTTCCTTCTGCACTGGCATTTCCTAGGCTCCTGCCTTCAATCCTCTTCTGCTCTTACCCTCCATAATCTTCCTTGTTTATCATATATAGCCATAACTTATAGACTGATGATTCCCAAATTATAGCTTCACATAGCTCTTACTCCTGACTTCTGAATGCTTCGGGGATATATCTACTTTTCCCCGTGTTTCCTGTTTTAGAGAATATGAGTCATCTATCCTTCCCACAAACCAGACACTTATGTGTACAACCTTTCTCATTCTCACACCCCATTCCCAAAGTACACCAAGACCTGCTGACTAACAGGGGGCTACCTCTCAGAGTCACCCACTTGTCTCTTTGATGCCCCCACTCTCATTTTGGCCTCTAGGTCTCACTCTGACTATTGCAATAGGCTTGACTGACCTCCCACATCTCCACCCCCGTTCATCTCCAAACCCTTGTCCACACTGCGGCCAATGTGATCTTCATAAAATTTATAAAACTCAAATGTGATTCGATCACACACATCCCACTTTGCCTAAAATTCTTCTCTTGGTTCCCCTGACTCTGAAGATAAATACCAGAACCCCCTGCACAGCCTTTAAGAACCTGTGTGACTGGCTCCTGCCTTCTCTCCAATCTTATCTCATACCACTGTCCACCTTTACCTTACATTCCAGCTACACTGGTCTTCCCCTATACCTCCCATGCTCATGTTTCCCACAACCACAGGCCCTCAGTGCAATTCTGGCTCAGCCTGTGTGTGATTCTCTTCTCCACGACCTCCCCTCCAGAATCTGGTTGGTTTCTGATCCCAGTTCGAAGCTCCCTCCCTCAGGGCGGCCTTCTCTGCACTGTAGTCTAGATTAGGCTCCCTGTTATACCCACACAATCCATACCATCCTTCTCCTGTGTTTCAGACCACTTACGAGTTTATATTTGTGATTACTTGACCACAATAAGTCCCCTACAAAACCATCATATCAATGAGCAGGGACTGCATCTGTTTTTCTCGCCATTATTTCTCCAGAGCCCAGTACAATGCCTAGTACATGGTAAGTAGTCCAGAAATGTGATGAATAAAGGATGAAATGAATAAGTGAATGGATTCTTAATATTCCTTCAAACAATATGTAGCCAATTTTTTTTTTATTCTACCTCTTTAACATCTCATCTTCACCTCTGCCTCTCTGTCCCCAAGGCTACTCATTCAGAGCCCAACAACTTCTCGCCTCATCTGTTACAGAAGTTCCCTAAGCATCTCTATGCTTCCATTGTTACAGCATTCCAATCCAACCTACATACTTGGAGGAGAGTAAACAATTTAAAAGACAAATTTGAGAACAGCACACCCTGTTCAAAATCCTTTGCATGTTTCTAAAAATGGTTTCGATTCCCATCTCAATCTATTTGCCGTGGCACCTCCCTCTACTTCTTCCCTCTTCCCATGTGTCAGCTTGCAGTGATCCCCAACATGTTTTGTGCCATTGGCACCCATTTAAAAATGGTAATATTTGTACAACATGCTGGAGTCTATAGCGGAGGTTCCAAGAGCGCAAAGGCTTCCAAGAGAACTTAGCACACCTATAATCCCTATAAACCCAGAATGAGAAGCTCTGGCTTGGGAAATACGAGTTCAACAGTCAAGTCTTGCTGAAGAGTGACTTTCTCTATGAAATATTTTCTGTCACTTTTGTGACTCTATTACTGCCTGGCAGACTTTTTAATAGTACTCTGAATACTTATTCTGTTTACATTCCTGTCTTTTCTGTGAGACTGAAAACCCCTTTGGAACAGACAACATATCTCACCCATCTATGAATTTTCAGAATACAATGGTTGTGCCCAGATGAATAAATAATGAACAGAAAAGGGGACTAGAAAGACCCAAGTGTCCAAGAATCCTGGATGACCATTAATTTCCTTCAGTCATCACTGTAATATATAGAGATTATTTTAGAAATTAAAGTGATTTCTTTCCCTTCCCCCAAGCTCTTTTTTCTAGAGGCAAGCTTCCAAACTATAACTATGACTAAACAAAGTGCTGGCATTTTAAATTATAAATATCTCCAAAAGCAAAGTACAGCTACTCTGAGAAATTGAGTCCTCAGTACCCAATAAGTCATTGTGCTTTTTACTGCCAGAATATTTTCTATCAATTGATACTTCTAAAATCAGATGTTTCTCATCACCAAGAAGAGATTTCAGAAGGTGAAGATTTTATAAACGCATTGAAATAATGTCAACAGTTTTGGTTCAAGTTATGATTTAAACAAGTATGACTTCATATTTTAAATGCTAGGAATGCTCTCAATGTGGTGAAAAAGCAAAAGGAGAGCTGAGGCCCCCCCATAGTATATTTTCATTTCTCAGATGGACCTGACAACAGAATGAACATGGCCGGAGGCCCACTTCACCAGAAAAGCTCTCAGGTGCCTACTGAGAAGCCAATGGACATCATTGCTTGTCCTGGAAAGGATGGCTCTAATCAACATGCCCAAGTTCACCAATTCCCTTCAGACTTTACTTGGGACACTCAATTTACTGTTACTGACCTAAAAGCCAAGGAATCATTTCTTTGTGGTGGTAATGTCCCTGCTTCTTTGTCTCCCTCAGGCTCCCTGGTGAACACATACCCCAGTACCCTCAACTGTAAGATGTAGAGGATGTAATAGCCATCTTTCAGGGTTGCTGGGAGGAATAAGTGAGAAAATAGCTACAAAAGCTCATCAATCTACACATTTTAGTATTAAATGCCAGCTGAATCAAAAGTCAATGTTGCACTCTCTTCTAGTAGGATCGCAGAAGAATTCTATGGGAAATGTAGAAGCACATGACCACTCTAAGGCCTTCTCTCACTCTGTACTTAAAACAAGGATCTTATGACATGTGGTTGGTGGCTTCATACCGTGTCATCTTAGACAAGCTGGACTGCACTTCTCAAAATTTCCTTCCCTTTATGGTGCCGGGTTAGGACTGGCCAGAGAAATTTCTGTAACGCTTGTAAGGCAGAAGTGAAGCAGCAGCCTTTATACTCTGAAGGTCAATGAACGGTGTGAGGCACAGTTGCAGCTTGTAGACGTTGTTATTCATCTTCCAGAGTTGAACCTCATGGGATCCAATTGATTTTTGTTCTCTCCCATTGCACGTGCAGCTTTTCTTTCTGACAACAGTCCTACAGACTCACAGCAACTTCGTGCCCACATCAGATACATCAGAAGCGATAGTCTTCTATAGAATTCTTTACCAGATTCCACAGTTGTGGGAAGTCTAACCCCTATCACAAACCCCTTATTTCATATCACTCATTGTGGTTCTCCTTCTCAAGTCAAACCTGATACAGGAGAATTCCTTCTCATCTTACCTTTCCCTCCAACTTACCTTGGAAAATGAAGGGAAGCTTCCTAAAGAAGTATGCTATCCTCTGTCCTTGGTGAAGTTACCTTTGCAGTCACATGACTCAGGAATGCACAGTCACCAATGCCTCTTCCACCTCATCCCCAACAGCTGGTGATCAGAATGAACGTCTATATCCTCGTAAAACAAATACCTGTAAGAGAAATGCATGATCTTCAGTCTGAAGTATCCAATGGGCTCAGATCCAAAGGAAGCAAATCTCAATTCCTGTAACAGCATATGAAACCAGGTGGGAGCATCCTAACGCTTCTCCAAATTTATTCATTTTCTAAATTATGTACACTTGATATGATCAAAGTAAAAGGAGTTTTTCTGCTTTAAAATATTCATCTTAGGGGCTCGTGGGTGGCTCAGGTGGTTAAGTGTATGACTCTTGATTTCAGCTCAGGTCATCTCAGGTAGTGAGATGGAGCCCCACATCGGGCTCTGCACTGGGCATAGAGCTTGCTTACGATTCTCTCCCTCCCAGCCTCCCCCCTCCCCTTCGCACGCATGAATATGCATGTACATGGACACACTCACTCAAAAAAATAATCATAAAATACTCATCTTAAGGTACAGAATAGGGAAGACCGTCGGTGGTATTGTAATTGCCCTTTATGGTGACATGTAGTATTTACACTTGTGGTGAGCACAGCATAATATATAGACTTGTCAAATCACTCTGTTGCACCCTGAAACTATTGCAACATGTGTGCCAACTATATTTCAAGTAAAAAAAAAAAAACACAAAACAAAACACACCTCACCTTCACATCCTGGCCCCCTTCCTCAATAGCCCTTTCAGAAGCAGAAGATAAAAGACATATACTTTGTATACCATGGTGTTGGTGTCTTTGCTAAGTTTCCCGGGGAACCAGAACCACTGACTCCAATACTTCTGTCAAACGTTTCAGAAAATACATTTTAGCTACAGAGGACGACTTCTACGATTCAGCCTTGCTTCAGAGCATCACAGCCGAATAGCCATTGTGTAACCTCATGAAAGTCCAGATGTGTGCAGAAAACTGGGTGCCCTGTCAGTGTAAGCACCTTAATGACAGCACCTCACACGGCTAGAGTGTCTGCCAGTACTCAAGAGGCTCCTCGCACCCCGTCTCTCCTGAACCTCAAAATCCTCTTACTGAACGGTGATCACGAGACTAGAGCAGCCATTTTACAAATGAGAAAATGGCAACTCAGTATTGACATGACTTTCCACAGTCATATAACCACTGAGTAGTAGGGTCTGAGCAAGAGCCCCGCTATTCCAGGTCTCCACTCTGAGGGTTTCTACTATTTCACACTAACTTAAGAAAGTTGTTCTTGCACAGATATATCATTTACAAATAGACCAGGTGGTTTCTACCTTCCCCAAGTGAAGTTCACCATACCCACTCAACTGTTATAAGCACTGGTAAATGATCAGGATGAGCACCCAGGCCCAAAGAAAAGAGCAAAATGGATTCCACTGATTCAATATATCAAAAATGTTCATTTTTAGTAACAGCTCCTCTGTTTTCCAGCCTTCAAAAAATTTCAAGCTGTTATTCATGGAGAAGTAACCAAATAGAACTTCTCCAGAGAAAGAAGGTATCTAAGGAGGCATGATATCTCCTTCGTTCCACATACATACTCTATTAGAGGAGACAGAGAGCCCTTTTTCACTGGCTTCCACTCCCATCTTGTCTTGGGAAAATTCCCTTAGGCAGCCTCAGCTCTCTTGAGTGTACAATAAGGAGCTGGAGTAGATATTCCCAAATATCCCTTACAGATATTATGTTCAATGTTTGGTGTACAATGCCTGAGGGAAACAATGTGTCATGGCAGAACACTGGATGAGGAGACAGAGGATAGACTCAGGATAAGCTTATCTGTACCTCTTGCTGGCTATGTGACACCAGGCAACTCAGCCCCTCAGAGGTGACACTGCCCATCTCATAGATATTTTGTGAGGAGCAAATGTGCACAGGTCAATGGTAGGTTATCGGTAACTATCACAAAAGAGTTACCCTGCTAACCCCAAATGGAGATGCACCGTCTGGCTGAGTCAGGTGAACCTGTGAGCCAGTGGAACTCTAGGACCTCTTGCCTAAGGTGATGGAAATGAAGGAAAGGAGGTCCGAAGGCAAGAAGTTTTACTCATGGGATCTTGAAGACAGAAGAGATGGCTATTAGAGATGGCTATTAGAAGGTGATGGAAATGAAGGAAAGGAGGTCCGAAGGCAAGAAGTTTTACTCATGGGATCTTGAAGACAGAAGAGATGGCTATTAGAGAAGACAAGGTTGGTGTGTAATCATGTGTCACCACCCAGGCTTAGAGGGCTAGGTTTACCTTTGACCCCAGGAAGTTACAAGTAGAAGCCAAAATCATTTCTCCGAGGAACTTCTATCTCAGGATCAATCAAGGTTACTTTTGGGACCCCAGAGACCAGATTCATCCAGCTAGAGAATGGGGACATTTTTACAGGTGAACACAGCATTGCTCTAGGCACCAAGGAGGACCCAGAAAAAGCAATATTTGGCATTGCAGGGCTCCCACCACGGCAGCACTCTCTCCTAGAATGCCTGCAACAGTGGCTACCCCCATATTTCCCTCTAGTAGTCAGTGTGGGGGGTGGGGGTTATAACGGCAGAGGGTGTGATAAGAGAAAACTACACATGAGCACATAGATGCTTCAGAGACTCCCAACACCTCTGCATTTGCTGGGGTGGGGAAGGGGGCATATATTAATTTTAATATGATCCCATGGGTATCCACAAGCTAGAAACATGGGGGCTATTTGGGCTCTAGTCCATAAACTACAGTAGGGTGGATGAGAAAAATACTTATCCCAAAAGGCCATGTCAAATACACAAACTGCAAAGCAAAAATTCAAACTAAACCTGCCTTACTTGATCTCTACACTTACCAGATATTTTTAAAAATGTATTTTTAAAAATTCCTCCAAAATGATATATTCCTTTGCCACTTGACAAATACAAATGGACTCTCCATCCATTGTTCACAGGATAGTGTCAATTAACAAAGAAGCTGGTCCCTGTTTTCCAAGCCAGAAGATTCAGTTTTGTTGATGCGCCTTGCTCAGAGTTTCTTACAGAAGTAATGAATTTCAAGTCGTTCTGTTTATAAGAGGAAATTCCCACACAGGGAAACGATTTTTGAATGTGCTCTGCGCTATGAGTCATAACCAACTTTCACGGAGGGTGACAGCATCCCAGAGAACAACATGTGGAGAGTGTGACATGGAAATGCATCAAATTGTAAGCTTTCTTATTCACCTGTGCAACTGAGTACACTGCCCAGATGTTCGTAAAGGGCTCATCCAGCTTCAAAAGTGCATCTCAGCGTTTCCAGCATGATGGGACCTGAGAAGCCCTTCCATAGGCATCGATCTCCCCAAAACCCTTTAGAACACGTTGAAGTACTGAATGGCGTAGGATACATTTTGAAATAAAGACTCGTTTTAGATTGGAATAGTATTGATTGCATTGCAGTCACATCATTAATAATAATCATGACACACGACTCATTTTGACCTAAGTTCCATAAAATTTTGTAACTTAAAATAATTTACAAAGAAAGTTTAAAAGTGGCATGTCATATTTAGAGACCATAGGATATACCTAATTTTATACATGTAAATATATATGCAGATGTAAAAATTACATATGTATATCTGTTAAAATGTGCACTAACATTTACCCAACTATTGGCCACAAATTTGACTTTTTCAGTTTTGTTTCCAAATTCAGAAAGAAGGGTTTTAGACTGTTATTTGTAAACCAGCTCCACATATATTGCCAGTATATAGTCTTTATTTTCGATTACAGCTCTCTGTAAACAATTTTCTAAAGTACTAGAATATCTCAATTAATTGTATAATTTTCATCAGATAAATGAAACAAATATAGTAAAGAGCATCCTGAGGTTAATTTATAGAATTGTAGCCGTATTTCAGCATCAGTACTCTTTGTCGTCCTGTAGTTATCCAACAACGCTATTATGGGTACAAATTTTAAGATACATGATTAAGAGTAACAGTCATTTTTAACTGGACCACAAGAGAAGGAGGTGTGCAGCTGAGAAATAAATTAGCTGAGTGACAGGATCTTGAGATTTCCAAGAAGCTCATGTGTTCCCTAGTTCCTGAGAGTCTTTCACACTGATTTGTTTCGAAGGGAAAAAAATAATGACTTCTATTTGATTAAAAACCAGATGGCATTCTTGTCTTTAGTTATGTAATCCACAAAATACTTCTCAAACCCAAGTCTGATAGCCATGCGGCAGGAAATTTCTTAATACTGAATCATTTTCTAAAAGGGTCTGCTGTAACTGAGTTCTGTTTGTCCAGATCACCAGAGCTTGGGGAGCCAGAGATACCCTTTCCCCACTGAAGTCCTGGGATTGGCCACACAGACAGACACATCCCTGGAACATCTAAAACCGCCTGGCTTTTTGTCAAAGGCAGGCTTTGTATCCTGTGGAACACCCTTTCTTACTAATAACACCCCCCCAACTCTGCTTATGAGTGGTTTCTTTGGTTTTTGCAAATTCTTTGCCAACTTCATCCTTCCCGGTTCTGAATTACCTGTGTGGTTTGACCTAGGACTTGACTCTCAAGCTCTCCCTCAACCTTACCTGCCCTCTCTCCCAGTTTAAAATCCTGAGTCAGCACGCAAAATAAAAAGCAATTGTTTGCTCCTTTTCAATATTACTGCTCAGCTCTGAGATGACCGCTCTGAAAAAAGACCTCAGAGTTTTAGGCAAAAGGTGGTAAATTCTAAGACAATGGGACACTATCCACGGAAAGCAGGCAAGGGAAAACTTAGCAAACTGCGTTACTAGGCACAGCTGACCTCCTTCCATTTGAATGGAAGAGAAAAGAGAATACATTCTCTTAATTAGGTCTATTTTTTCCTGTTTCTAGACTGTGTTTCTTTTTAAGATCAAAAAGAATCAGAGAAATCTCTTGAGGCTGTATTCTTGTCATTGATCTTTTAAAAACTGTAAAACACCTTCACTGATTTGTCATAAATTCAATGCTGCATAAAGGAAAATGTTTATTGTGCTTTTCTTTTGTCAGAAAACATTTTTGCAAATCCTCTTCATATCACTCATAACTGCTATTTTTTTTAATTATTTCCAATACACTCTTGTTGACCTTTTTTTTGCCTATCGCAGTGGGGTCAGACCAACAGATCTTGCTAATGGAAAGGAAACATCATGCACATGTGAAGCAAACTTCACACTGACCTCTAGCATGTCCTCTGCAGCTGTCATCACTGTCTGACAACTAAGTGTGGAGTCCAGCCCTTTAAGAAGACAGCAAGAGGCAAGTGCCACCGATAACCGCGATGCCTTCCTCTCAGCAAGTGACTTTAGGCTGTTGCTATGGCAGAAGACAGTGGCCCAGCTCAGCAGTCTGTACCTACTCGGACAAGCATTTCTGAGAGGAGAACCTCAGAAAACTCCTCTCATGGAGTAGGCAGCCACGGCCTTGGCATTGCCGGGTGTCAGAAGGAACACCCCATTGCCTACAGGAAAAATGGAGAAACAGGTTGCCATGCTTCTAAGAGTTTAAATTATACAAGATCCAAAAGCCCATTCTAACTCTAATCAGGGACCGTAAGGATAAGAAGGCTTTTGTTCTCAGGAAGAGTTCTCTTCTCTGACACTACCATTATCTTTTGCCACTGAAGTGACCACTAGAGAGATCATTGGCCTTTGTATCGGTCATTATTTTAGAAAAAAATATTTATAAAGAATAAACAATATGAAGTGTAAGTTGGGGGTGGGTAGGATTGGAAGGATAAGAAATGATAAACTTCATAAGAGTGAATAAACCCCAACACTGGAAAATCTAGTCTTTTTTATCCTTCAGAATTTGGCTTTAGAAAATTTCAATCTCATTATGGATCAGAATTAGCCCAGTGAAATGTGGGGAGGAAAATTTTTTTCTCTAGCCTCTTTGATTCTATAACTGGGGCTTAGAAATTAAACTGGCAAAAGACATATTAACAAGATCAAAAACACACAAATTGCATTAACATTTTTAATTTTACATGCACAGTGGCTTTACAGAAAAAAAATGTAGCTACAGATAAAGAAAGCAGTTAGACTGGAAGATTTATATACCATTTTAACAAAGGGTAATAAATTACTACATATAACTACACAAAGGGAAAGGGGTTTGAGGTTCTAGGAGCAATAAACTATGGGAAATATACAGGGGAAACTCATGGTATAGATAACAATTATTTAGTAAGTTTTATGCAGACTCACATCAATGCCATCTCTGAAAAGATAAAGTTTATCCTCCTCGTCCTAATGTAGGATAAGGGGAATAACTTCAGAAGATAAAGGTATGCCCTGCTTTCAGGTAGACAGGGGAAGAACTGAGAGCTGTTCCCAGATCTGCTTGTTCTCAATGGCCTTCAGCTCAAAATAATCCTTATCCCAAAGTGGCACAGGGTGTGGTGGGAGATCCAATCAGTATCCTTCAACTCTGACAGGTGCCATAAGCAGTAAAGGGATTTTGTGAGCCCGTGCTAAACACAGGCATTATTAAACATTGTACCATATAAACTCACAATTAAATGAATTATACTGAAAAACAAAGGTAATACTCAAAACTCCCCACTTATTTTACTACATTTTACAATCCCCTATGCAGTTAGACACATCTACCACACCCGTGTGATGAGAACCCCGTAAAGTATCGTTACAGAGCACCACCTCTCCCCAGTTTCTCTTCCAATGACATGTTGGTAACTATAAAGCAGCAACGGTGGGAGTATTTGCACCACGGAAATCAGCAAAAAGTAAAAATCTGGGTTTGATCCCTTGTGTTATTCTCTAGTCTTAAGATGGAGAAAATGTTAATCGTGAAAATTAAACTTTAAAAACAAGTCACATGGGGCACCTGGGTGGCTCAGTCAGTTGAGCTCCAACTTCAGCTCAGGTCATGATCTCATGGTTCAGGAGTTCGAACCCTGCATCAGACTCACTGCTGTCAGCACAGAGCCCACTTCAGATCTTCCGTCTCCTTCTCTCTGTCGGCCCCTTTCCCACTCAAGCTCTCTCTCAAAAATGAATAAACTTTTTTTTTTTAATTTTAAACAAGTGTCCTATCGAGAGCCATATATTCTAAACTACGCAAAATCCTGAGGAAATATTCTTCCAATATTTGAAAGGTATCTGATTCAACAAAGAAGTCACTCATGTTAGCAACAAATGAGTAAAGTTCTGACATGCTTAGTATTAAAGCTAAAAGAAAATGAAACAAATTTGTTTAATGAATGTGATTTGGACAAGAATGGGAAACAGCTTAATCATAGGTCATATAACATGTATGAAGACAATAAATTTTGCTGGGAGAAGAATTAGCAGATCGAGACAGCACTCCATTTGTCGGGTCATGGTTGATCTGCAACCACAGATTGGCTACAGACAATTTCAGCAAAAATCAACAAAAACATTCTCTGAGAATCCATCAGCTATATGGAATTTACAATAAAGAGTATTCTATGTGCTACTATTTGTAAAGTGTGTGTTATATGTCTGTATGCCTGTAATATTTATAACAAAGTACACACACACACACACACACACTCCCTAATACACACTTTTTTTTTTTTTTTTTTGCACCAATGATTAAACATTTACCAGCACATCATCAGCCATTAGGTGCAAGGATGGTTATGGGAAACCATGGGAGCTGACCTCCACTTATGAGCTTTGAATGTGATGAGCCCCGAACATTCCTATGTTCTTTTTAAATTTAGTAGATGGACCTTTTATCTATGGATTTAACTAAAACTGACATGAATGTGCCCATATTTTTGGCCTACATGATCTCAGGGGATAATGAGTTCCATATTTCATATTCATGCTTCATAAGCTTTTAGAAAAAAAAACTCTTTAATCAAGCAATGTCCAAGCTTGTTTTAAAATTAATTGCCCCACATACGTAAGATAATCTCAATGGTCTGCCCTGGGAAGTGAGATTGAGGAGTCAGGAAAGGTGAAGGGGTATTTTGATTTTCATTCTCTATTAGTCTAAATTGGTTTCCTGAGAAAGAAATATAAGGTAGGAAGAGGAGGTTCAGAAATGTGCTACGTAGCAGAGAAAGATTTTTATTTATTTAGATCCCACTATATTCAAGAAATATTTAAAAGGCTTATTGAAATTTGTATAATGCAATAGGATAAAAATAATGACAATGAAACCAAGGTGATGTGATAATCAAGGTAGCATAGAAGGGTAAGCCATAGGTAATGTTAAGATACAAAAAATGCATGTCCTAAGGTCTTGCATTACTATTATAGGTAGATAGAACTCACTTCTACACTTGGGAAATTTAGAGATCAACATAGAAAGCTACATAAACGGACTTTTTCAGACTTGTTCACAACGACTTCTGGGCCCCAAATAACTCTTGCTCACCCTGCACGTGATTGGAGACAGCAAAGAGCCATTTACAGAACATCCTGAGCGGGGAAGAGCGAACAGAACCCTTGTTGCTTTTAGCTACCAGTCTTCCCTCTGGCGATGCTTCTGGTTCCTATCAGCTGAACACATTAGCATTCCAATGCTTCAGGATTCCACATTGAAGTGGTCCTTGTGGGAGCCAGGGAGCTAAATTAGATGAGCCTCTAAACTCTCTTGACCTTCTATTTAGTTCAATGACTACTTCACAGGGCACTCCAGAATGTTACCTTCACTCCAGACTGGGCTGTCACATAAGGGTCAACTAGCCGGTAAAGCAATTCTTTTAAAACCTAGAAATGTATCTGTTTTCACTACCCTTAATCAAATTTTCCCAATCAATCGGTCAAAGCCCAGCTGAAGTCCCAGGTGCTCTGTTTTTGAGCACACATTGATTGAAAGGTTTATCTACCTTCCACGAATAAATCTAAATATCTTCCTGGCCACTTCCCAGCCATAATTATTTGAGATGGGAGGCTTAGTGACAATAGGCACCCGTGGCTAAATGATAAAATGGCATAGCTGCCTTATATGCACAGAAAGGAAGTCTGAGAAACAAGGCAGAATGAGAAAAAAAAAAAAAAAAGAAATCAATAAGACAGCTTTTTAAAGTACTGCTATGTTCTCATATGTGGAACTTGAGAAACTTAACAGAAGACCATGGGGAAAGGGAAGGGGAAAAAATAGTTGCAAACAGAGAGGGAGGGAGGCAAACCATAAAACACTCTTAAACACAGAGAACAAACTGAGAGTTGACGGTTGGGGGCGGGGGCAAGAAAGAGGGGAAAATGGGTGACGGGCATGGAGGAGGGCACTTATTGGGATGAGCACTGGGTGTTGTATGTAAGCTATGAATCACGGGACTCTACCCCCAAAACCAAGAGCACACTGTATACATTGTACATTAGCCAACTTGACAATAAATTATATCTAAGTATTTATTGAACAAATGCAAAATAAATGAACTAGAACGTTTCAATAAATAAGTAAATAAATAAAGTGCTGCTATGTTGCATAAACATCACAGTCAAAGCACTGGGGAAATGACCCAGAAGACATTTTCATTCAGGTATATTTTCTTTAAAAAAATACATGACAGCTGGGGAAAAAATTGTTCCATTCTTTTGGAGAAACAACTATCAAGAAACAGACTTTCATTTCCAGGAAGACAGAGTAGATGTATTTTCCTGTTGCTTCCATGAAGTACAACCACACTTCTCTTGGGATGGTGTCAGAAAAAGCCAACTATGGAGCCAGGATGGATAGCCCCACAGCTAGTAGCAAGGTCCCCTCACCACGGCATCAATAGGAATTAGATGGGGAGCTGGAACACCCACCTCAACCCACGGGTAACAAGGAATTTCCCTAACTTGCATGTCAACGACGAACAAATAAATTTGACAACAATGACCAATTCCTCAAAAAAAAAAAAAAAAAAACAAAAAAAAAACACCAAAAAAACCACAAACCACCATAACTCATTCCATCTGAAATAGATAATATGAGTAGCTCTCAAGTTAATAAGGAAACTGAATTGATAATTTAAAAACTCCCCAAAATGAAATCTCCAGGCCCAAGTGGTCTCACTGGAGAATTCTACCAAATGTTTAAAGAAGTAACACCAATCCTATACAATTCTTTCCAAAATATAAAAGGGAACACTTCCCCCAACTTGTTTTATGAAGCTAGTGTTACCCTGATACCAATACCAGACAAAGGCAATATAAAGAAGAAAAAAAGGAGGGAAGGAGGGGAAAAAAAGAAACACATTTGCAGACCCACTATGTCCTCACTAAATAACTATTTGTTATGGAGTATAAATCAATAGCAGAATTCTTCCCCTAAGAGATTCCAGGTTGGCATTAAATACTCAGCAAACTTGTTTACCTTTAAGTAGTATTACAGAGCCAAAGTGATAATGCAGAAATCATACAGGATCTGGATTAAGAAGATATCGTGCAAACTGCTGGTGGGAATGCAAACTGGTGTAGCCACTCTGGAAAACAGTATGGAGGTTCCTCAAAAAGTTAAAAAATAGAACTACCCTATGACCCAGCAATTGCACTGCTAGGTACTTATCAAGGGACACCCGTGTGCTATTTTGGAGGGGCACGTGCACCCCAGTGTTTATAGCAGCGCCATCAACAATAGCCAAAGTACAGAAAGAGCCCAAATGTCCATCAACAGCTGAATGGCTAAAGAAGACGTGGCATATATATACAATGGAGTATTATTCAGCAATCAAAAAGAATGAAATCTTGCCATTCGCAGCGACGTGGATAGAACTAGAGGGTATTATGCTAAGCAGAATCAGTCAGAGAAAGACAAATATCATATGACTTCAGTCATATGTGGAATTTAAGAGACAAAACAGATGAACATCAGGGAAGGGAAGCAAAAATCATATAAAAACGGGGGGAGGACATAAAAGACTTAAATATAGAGAACTGAGGGTTGCTGGAGGGGTTGTAGGTGGGGGGATGGGCTAAATGGGGAAGGGGCACCAAGGAAGACGCTTGTTGGAATGAGCACTGGGTGTTATACACAGAGGATGAAGCACTGGCACCGACTCCTGAAATCATTATTGCACTATATGCTAATAACTTGGGTGTAAATTAAAAAATAAAAAATAAATAAAAATAATATCAGTCAATCAATAGAAGATACCGCGCAAGTGGGGTGCCTGGGTGGCTGGTCGGTTGAGTGTCCAACTCTCGATTTCGACTCAGGTCATGATCTCACGGTTTGCGAGTTGGCGCCCTGCGTTGGGCTCCGGGCTGACAGCACGGAGCCTGCTTGGGATTCTGTCTCTCCCTCTCTTTCTCTGCCCCTCCCCCACTCATGCTCTCGCTCTCTCTCAAAGTAAACATTTGTAAAAAAATCAGATATCGTGCAAGTGCTCCTTTTACATAAAAGTTTCTCAACCTTTAGCATTCTTTACAATCCTTGGAGGGATTATTAAATCACAAGTTTCTGGACCCCCCCTCAAGTGTCTCTGACTCCACATATGGGGAGTGGGAGCCTGAAAATTCACCTATCTAACAAGCTCCAGGGGAAACTAATGCTGCTGGTCCAGGAACCACACTTTGAGAACCACTGCCTCCTACTTCCTAGCTTTGTGACAGTAAGGATACCACCAAAGTTTCGATGTCCTCATTTGTAAAGTTCATATGGCAATACTATCTATCCAAATAAAACAGTAAGCTATGAAAATTAAAATAAGAAAATGTATGCGGAAATTTGTATGTATATTTTATCAGTTAGAATGAATTACATGAACTCCTCCATTCAAAGGATATTTTTTCATAACACATGATTTGCCGCTACTAAGTTAGGAGCCAAAATGAAATCAATCATCGGAGCTTATAGTCGAGTATGGAAGACAGTCAATAGATAACTATTTAACGTGAGCAGAAATGTTATTTGTCAGTAATAAAAATATTTGAACGAGTTTTAAAATTTTGAAACAGGAGGCAATATAGTAAAAATAAGGGACTAGAAAAATAAAGAAACCAAATGAACATCAAAAAGTGAGGCCACTGAAAGTTCAAGATAAAGCCCTGTCAACCCATGAGCTATACTGCAGTGTACCAGAGTCCTTCTATAGAAAAATTAATTGAGGAAATAATCTCCAGTCCTCCTAAATCACTGTCAGGCAAGTTGCAAAAGTTTTGTGGCATTCGGAATACAGAAGATACAGCAATCAGACACAGTAAAAAGAGGCAATTGAAGAGAGGAAATTGTTCAGTCCCAGCACCTGCAGGAAGCAGTCCTGACCACTTGCCTCAACGTTCAACAGCACTTTGTGTTTTGCCAGTTATTACTCAGAGCCCCAGCATGCTGCCTTTTATTAACTCGGACTGGAAGTAAACTGGATGTTTTCTTTAATCAAGCCCACACTGCAGCCTGAGTTATCTTTAGGCCAAAATGTATTCTCCCGTGCCCATCGGAAGGCTCTGTAGGAGGGTTTTCTCTTTGGGAGAGGATCTCCTAGCTTTGTCAAGCAGGCAGTGAGCAGGTTCTCTGTCTGCCCTCCAAGAGCAGCCAGCAAAGCTGGAAGAGCCCGATGTTACCCATCTGTTGTTAGTGACAAACTGATCTGCTCACCCACTTGAATATCCAGCCAAATGAAAGGTCAGACTGGAGGTCCCTTTTCATTGCTCCATTCTGGGTCCTTTTTTTTTTTTTAATGTTTATTTCAGAGAGGGAGCAGGCGCGCATGCGAGAGCGAGCATGTGCACACATGTGCACATGGAAGCAGGGAAGAGGCAGAAAGAGAGGGAGAGAGAGAGAATCCCAAGCAGGCTCCTCAATGTCAGCTTGGAGCCCGACACGGAGCTCGATCTGATGACTGTGAGATCATGAGCTGGGCCAAAATCAAGAGTTGGACACTTAACCAACTGACCCACCTACCCAGCTGCCCCTGGGTCCTTTTAAAACTAAGAATTGTACATTTTTTCTACTCAGTACTTTAAAAGGGTAAAATATATGATTTCTTCAAAGAGCTTTCGATGACTATGGAAGACAGTTTTGTTTTCCAGAGCTCATTTTCCAGGAAGAGACCAAATTTCCAATTTTAAAAGGTGAGAATTTACCCTTGCTGCTCCTGTGTCCAACTCACAGAGGGCAGGTCTAGAATCTGGATAGGGTCAGATAGGCATTAGTAGGTGATGGGACAGCATGTCATCAACTTTATTTAACGTATTGAATCTATCTTGGGATAGTTTATCCTTGAAAAATATCTCTAAATGGTCCATTCAACCACTATCTCTTTCTAATTTCCTTTATCTCTCTCATTGTTATTCTTCTTTCTTCTCTCCACACTAATCTAGGAATAGAATTATTGTGTCTTGACTTGAGAGACCTGAAGAGACCCAACTGGCCCAGTTCGCCACCTGGTTTCATGCCTAGAATCACCGCCATGACTCATCTTGATCAAGGTGGCTCTCTTCAGTGGAGGACCAATCACCAGAATGGAACTCAGCCTCTAACACTGGAGGAATGAGTATATAAATCTTAAAAGAGGAGATTTGGACAACACACCATCTACTACAAACACTAACTACTGTCCTGTTCTTTTCATAATTTTGCCTTAATCTACCAAACTCTAAGAGATCAGGCCATTACTAGCAAGGGGAACAGGGAGGATCAGTCAGGATCCCAACAGGAAGACTTAATTACAATGGAGCTGTTTGCAAAGATATAGGTCAGGTGCAAGGGAATAACAAAGTGGCCATGTAGCCATTACTACTCCTAGGCCAGAAGGAACGAAAAGAAGGAAAATACTGGAACACAGAAGGCATATACCAAGTAAGGGAAGCTATGTTGAAAGGAGCAGAGACTTTTGACCGAGGGTACAGCCAACTCAAAGTCCTCACGGAGAGAAGCCAGGGGATTGAATATACCAAACTTACTCTCTTACCAGGGCTCCCAACTGGCCCAAACCAACCAAGCAAGGGAACCTATTGCTGCCATCCACTTATGTCAGCCTCCTGGGACAGAGAGCTAGAAGACAAGAGAGGAGAATGGATCCAGAGGCACAGAGAGAAACTACCTGACAATGATTTAAAAGGACATTTATTCACTCAAAACACACAGCTCCACGCTAGGTCCCATTTCCAGCAATAAATCTCAAGGTAGTGTCAATGGGTCTCCACACCTTAGAGAATAAGTTCATAACGCAAAGTACCATAGTGGTGGTGAGGCGGGGGAATGTCAATGAATGTTCAGAGATCAGGGAGACCTGTCTTTCAAAAATAAAAGTTTAAGCCTTTGGAATGTCCTGATAATGAAAATCAGTGATGTGGTGTGCTTAGAGACCGGGGGTTAAGAAAGATAAAAAGAACATAGCAGTAATGAAAAAGTAACACCTGGGAATACACCAGTGATTTAAGAGCCTTAAAAAAAAAAAAAAGTTGAGCCTTATGGACACTGAGTTTGAATCAGTACAACCTTGATATTTGCATCTTTAAAAATTCCACAAGTGCTCACCATGCACAATTGTGGTTAAGAACCATTGTCATGTCCCTGAATGGATAGGCTCAGGGTAGAAGTTCTAGGGACTCCTGCAAAATAGAAAATGAGAGAAAGCAGGACATTTTAGCACTTGACTCATTTCAAGACTATGAAGGCATACAGTACTCGGAGAGTGTTTTCTAAAGACTAATGTCAAGCAATTTGAACATAAAAACAACTTGTTCTTTCTCATTGATTAATGTTTATTATTCATATCAGGCTATTAACAGCTATATGCTCTGTGTAAATATAATCTCCAAAGCATATACAGGAGGGGATAGTGCTGAGTTTTCTCAAAGTACAACCCTATTGTATCATACAGTTAATTACATCCCATATATGTCAAAACTATAAAAACAGGTCGCAGAGTCTTAGAGGAGATGTTAGGAAAATGGTAACCTCAATTTACCTAATGATCCCTCCACCCCTGACTCTGGTCTGTATATTCTTGAGCCAAACTGCTGCTGAGGTCCATGGTCACCTAGGTGTAAGAGAAGACCCTGGCCTCTGACTCAAATCAAATAGAGAGGGGGACACTTGGGTGGCTCAGCCAGTCAAGTGGCCGACTTCGGCTCAGGTCATGATCTCACCAGTTTGTGAGTTCGAGCCCGGCAGTCAGGCTCTTTGCTGCTAGCTTGGAACTTGGATTTTGCTTCAGATTCTGTGTCTCCCTCCCTCTCTGCCCCTCCCCCCCACACACTCCATCTGTCTCAAAAATAAATAAACATCAAATCAAGTAGAGAGGAAGGATACTAGCATTTCTCTCTGGAGAGCTGGCCTAATGGAAGCTAGGAAAAAACTAGTAGGGTGGACTGAGTCCGCCCTACCCCCAAAGCGGGAAGAGTACAAGGAGCTCTGGAAGAAGGAACAGCACAGGGCTCCCTCTCTATGGGAAGAACAGCAACCATTTATAGGTCAGCATCTCAGCAACCAGACCTGCCCGTCTGAGCCCACAGCATGGAACAACATCTAAGGGTGTTCAGCACCCAGAGAAGGGAAGAAGCAGGAACACAAAGCAAGCACGCAAGTTTTTATAATCAACAAAAAAGGATAAAATCCCCTTACTTAAAAAAGACTGACAGATGAAGCCATGCAACAAAAATAAAACTATATTCTATTTACAAGAAACACACTATAAAAAAAGATAAAGAATGGTTGACAATAGAGCAAAGGGCAAGAAAATACCAGGCAAATGTCAAGAAAAACAATAGCAGCAAGAAAAATATCAAGTAAGTAGAATTTGGGAGCACCTGGGTGGCTCAGTAGGCTAAGCATCAACTCTTGATTTCGCCTTAGGTCATGATCTCATGGTTCATGAGTTCGAGCTCCACGTCAGACTGAGAGTGCAGAGCCTGACTGGGATTCCCTCTCTGTCTCTCTGTCCCTCCCTCCCTGTCAAAAATAAGCAAGCTGTTTTAAATAGAATTTAAAGACAAAAACACGAACCAGAATGGAGCACATTATATTAGTGAAAGGCACAACTTACGAAAACAAAATAGTGATAAATCTAAATGCGTCACATAACAGTTAAATATATGAAACACATAAAAATAAAAGAAATTTTGGCTAAACTACAATTATAAGCAGTGATTTTAATATATTTCTTACAGAATTGAACACATCTAATATACAAGTAATAGGTAAGTGAAGGCTAAATTAAATAACACTTGATTTTAGATGGAGTAGAACCTTATGGTCCTTGAATTGAGTGTATATTGATTCCGTATATTTATTAAACATTTGCAAAAGTATTTGACCACAAAAGAAAAGTTTAAGAAATTTAATGTAATAGAAACCGTATAGGTTACGTTTTCTTATGATAATAAAATTACAAATGAGAAAAGGTTGATGGCAAAAATATTAAACACTTAGAAGTACATACAAATATGTAGATAATCCTTGACTCAAAAGGTGAAGCCAGGTCACAAACTGTGGTAGTGGTGAAGTAGAAAATAAATTGGTAGATATGATAAATAAACACAAGAGTTTACTTTTAAAAAAAACAAAAAACAAAACAGACAATATCATCGTGTACCTGATTATGGCACAAAAAGATCTGACCCGGAATGAGAAAAGGGAGAAAATTAGATTCAGGAAAGATCAAAAGAAATATAAGAGAATTTTTCATAGTACTCTGTGACAACAGATTTTAAGCCCGTGAGAAATGATTTGCTACTATCACAAAAATAATTTTTTACAAGGTGTGGAAAACTTGAATAGACCAATAACCGTAGAAGGAAATGGAAAAGGTGATTTAAATCTACTATGGACAAGGACACAGGACAGGACAGCTAACTTCTATCTGATATTTAAAGAACAGGCTTTTTCTATGTTATTCAAAATATTCTGGCCATAGAAATTATGGTTCCCAATTCGCTTTATGAAATCACTATATCTCTAAGGCCAGAATGTAACAAGTAAAAACAATTTCACTCTTAAATATAAAAGAAAAATATATAAATAAAATTGAAATCTAGCAATCAAATGAATAACACACTCTAAGGAAGGCTTATTCCAGAAATGCAAAGGTAATTCAGTATTGGCAATAACTATAACCCTTCTGTGAATTCCTTACCATACCTTCCACTCTCCCACCACTATCTTGATCTTTCTGGCTCATTCTCTTTGGTACTCAACCCTTACAATTATTTCCCCACACAGGATCTCCAATCCATTGATCACACAATTGTATCACTGGTCCCCACCTCTCCCCCAGCTTTACTCCATGATTAGTCGTCATAATCAGGCCCTTACATATGCCTTCAACAGTCTTGCCTTCTCTAATTTTAGTGGGTTTTTTTAATTATTATTATTTTGAGGGGGAGAAGGGCAGAGAGAGAATACCAAGAAGACTGCATTGTCAGTGCAGAGTCCGAAGCAGAGCTCGAATTCATAAACCTTGAGATCATGACCTGAGCCAAAGCCAAGAGACAGACGCTTAACCCACTGAGACACCCAGGCATCCTGCCCCCTCTAGTTTTATACCTTCTTGGAAAACCACAACCCCTGGCTACATCCAGCACCCCAACCCTCATGCTCTCACCCAAGTATCTGAACATGACTAAGGAAAACACTTAAGTATCCTGAATGGTCACTGAAGTTTGTTATTGAACCTCAAGTGACCCTTTAATGATGCTCAGTAATCATATTGAATTTCCCTAGCACCCACACTTTCCCTCTCTCCTGAAACCTTCAAAACTCAGCTGTTGATCATTTCCCGTTTCAATGAGAAAGTTGATCAGCAGCTAATTTCAACAGACTCACACTATCATATGTACAAATATCTGTTGACATCTATACCCATACACTCTCCTTTCCTGCCTTTCACTATCGATGTGCTCTCATCCAAAGCCAATCCCTTGTGCACTAGATCCAAAAAAGTGTACGCACAGTCCCTAATTCCTCTCCTTCTATACTCAGTGTTTCTCTTTTCAACTTTTATTGAGAAAAATGTTAATCGCATTTAAAAGTTTCGATAGTGGAACGAAGGTCCATATACACTCCACCTAAATTTACTAGCTACTAATATTTTGTCACATTTTCTTGATACCTGTACATATAAATAAACATAAAAAGTATGCATGTGTTTATTACACATGCCTATATGTATTCTTTTCGCTGAAGCATTTAAGAGGTAATCTTTAGCATTCCTAAATACTTCAGCATGCATATCCTAAAACTATTTCCCTATAGGACGGCCATAAAATCACACTTGGAAAATCTACCACTGCTACCATATAATTATTTAATAGCTTGTGTTCAATTTCCCAATAGTAGCCTTTTTCCCAATAATTTTTCCCAATAATAGCCTTTACAGATTTTTTGGGTTATTGATGGCGGTGGTAATAGCCAAGGTGACAATAGTGTTTTAATCTAAGAGTCAATCAAGGATCATGCATCACATTTCATTATTATCCTTGACTTCTGTATTACATGCATTCCAATCAGACTTTCACCCCCACACTGCACTCCATTTGTGGCTTCTTGTCAGGGCCACAGATGCCTTCCATGTTACCAAGTCCCATATCCTCTTACTTGGCCTATAAGTAGCATCTTGACACGGCTGATCACACCCTCCTCCTCAAAAAATTTTGTTCCCTTAGTTCCAAGGCACCAGACTCCCCTTGTTTTTCTCTCACTAATCTTGTTCTTCTTCATCACTCCCCAATATCTTAATGCTAGTTCTCTTGTTCTCTTCCTCTGTGCTCCTCTAGCGATCTCAAACAAGTGATCTTTCAGTTTGAACACTCTATGCAATGACTCCCAATTTTCTGTATCTAGCCCAGACCTTTCACTTAAACTCCAAACTCCTATGTCCAACTGCCTTCAGAATGGAATTTCAGAAAGAAATTCTGAAATAAAAGGTAGAGGAGGGGGAGAAGTCTCTTATTTTCAACAGGGAGAATTAAGTCGCTTAATTTGTATTTGCCTTTACACTAATTCTTGGGTGAGAAAACTTATCTTTGTGAAAAATTTAACTATCCAAAATTAAAACATGAATATAATGCAAATCCAAACTAGAATCTCAATGGGTGGGATTATTTTGGAATTGGATAACCACTAAATTTTATATAAATTAATAAATGCCTAAAAATAACCAAAAGGAATATGGAAAAGGAGGCACAAGATAAAGGGCATGCTATAAGGTCAAGGTAATCGGATCAATGTGGTAATGGTAGGCTAGACCTGTCAATCATGGAACAGAACGAAATACAGAAATAGGTCACAGTATATATGAGAGTGAAAAATAAAACAAGGTGGAAAAAAAGGTAATTATTATTTAATGATGCCACCATAGCTGGCTATGCATCCAGAAAAAAATAATAAAACTCCCTCCCCATGTTATGATATACAAAATTGAACTTTAATTAATGGCTTCAACATACCATGAGAAACTATTGAAAACTTACAAGAAAATCCAAGTTACATCAGAATAAGGCTTGAGGATACCATTTTAATAAGACTGGCAACCCAGAAAGATAGAGTATATGTTTACAATGCAAGGCACATCCAGAAATGAATGTGCAGAATGTGCAGGAAGAAGTTTGCAGAATTTTATTCTTTCTGAAGACTTTTGGGAACTCATTTTAAAGTAATTTGTTATAGGGGCACCTAGGTAGCTCAGCTGGTTAGCATCTGATTCTTGATGTCTGCTTAGGTGATAATCTCACAGTTTTTGAGTTTGAGCCCCACATCAGGCTCTGTGCTGACAGCATGGAGCCTGCTTGGGATTCTCTCTTTCCCTCTCTGCCCCTCCCCAGTTCATGCTCTCTCTCAAAAATCACTAAAACATTTAAAAAAAAAATAAAGTGATTTGCTACATCCTCATAGTTTTATGAGCTGTCGTTTGCTAAGGATATGTATCCATGGGAAATGTAACCATGGGAAATCCTGGTTTCTAGGCATCCAAGTAGTCATTAGTCTTTGGGCTGAGATAACAGATATGCACTTTGTCAGTTTACTCCTGTGGCTAAGGAGTAAAGATGTACTAGGATGTAGTCTTCTCTGCTCTACCTACCCCATCCCCCTGCCACAAAAAGACACCACATGAAAAACTATGGATACCCAGGTCTCCCCAAGTGAAGATCATTATTTTTTAAAAGCTCCTTCAGATTAGATTTCAAACTAATAGAAACTGACCAAGGGCTCTATCGATAATCCAGAGAAGAAGAATTCTAAATAACCATCAAATGTATGACAAGAGGTATAAACTCTTGGTGCAGCCATTGTGGAAAACATCATGGAGGGTCCTCAAAAAGTTAAAAATAGGACTACCATAGGATCCAGCAATATCCTTTGGGTATTTATCCAAAGGAAATGAAAATGCTAACTCAAGAAGATATACATACCCCCATGTTCATTGCAGCATTATTTACAATAGCCAAGACAAGGAAACAACCTAAGTGTCCATCGGTAGATGAATGAATAATGAAAACGTGTGTGTATACATATACACACATAAGCACAATGAAATATTATTTGTAAAAAAAAAAAAAAAAAAAAAAAAAAAGGGAAAATCCTGCCATTTGTGACAACATGGGTAGGCCTTAAGGGCATTATGCTAAATGAAATAAGGAAGACAGAGAAAGCCAAATACCATATGATCTCACTTACATGTGGAATATAAAAAAACAAAAACTTTATAGATACAGAGAACAGATTGATCATTTCCAGAAGACTGGGTTGGGTAGTGGGTGAAATGGATGAAGGTGGTCAAAAGGTACAAACTTCCAGTTATAAAATAAATGTCACGGAGATGTGATATATAGAAAGCATGGTGACTGTAGTTAATACTGCATTGTATGTTTGAAAATTACTGAGAGTAAGTCTTAAAAGCTCTCATCACAACTATGTGAGGTAATGGATATTAACTAGACTTATGTGGTGATCATTTCACAATATTTGCAAATAACAAATCAGTATGGTGTATACCTAAAACTAATATAATGTTATATTTCAGTTCTATCTCAAATTTTTTTTAAGTATAAACTCATTTGCAGGGACCTGTTTTCATGAGATCTAGAAGACAGACAAAAACCCAAACTAACATAATACCTATTACTGTTAGGGTGAAGGAGGAAATGGTAGAGATGGGGAACGTTGCAACCTTCATCTATGCATGGACATACGGGTTCCTGTAAAAATATATCTTTAGTAAAATCTTAAAATAACATTTTTTACTTTTTTTTTTATAGACAGAGAGAGAGCATGAGTTGGGGAGAGGGGCAGAGAGAGAATCTTAAGCAGTCTCCATCCCTGACACAGGGCTCAATCCTACAACCTTGGGATCATGACCTGAACCGAAATCTAGAGTTGGATGCTCAACCTACTGAGCCACCCAAGTGCCCCGATGTTTTTTAACCTTTTAAAAAATGCATCAAAAAGAGAAGCCCCAAATGGAAATATATACCTTCCAAGTAGGTTCATTTACCAAGAGAAATGCTCAAGAGGAATGCCTGAGATCCTGGAAGAGGAGACAGAAGAAAGAGATGGGGAAGGAGAAAAAGGAAAGGTCAAAGTGGCTAGAAGCCCTCTGTTCTATCCCGAAATTCCCTCCCAGCCATTTAGCCAGAGCACCAAAATTTCCTGAAGGATTAAAAACAAAAATAAAAACACATCTCACCAGAAGTAATGAGTGCTGATTTCCAACACAACTAGAATCATTTTAACCAGCACTGAAAGCCACCGGCACACAAAGAAGTTATATTATAGTTGTCTGTAGCCTGGAATTCATTTGGCCATAAAAACAGCATCATAAATCTCCTAAAGCAACTCAAACTTAAAGCACTTTAACTGACAATGAGGAGAAAATGTAAAATCTTGTTGCTAAAATACATTATTTCAGCAACATTCTGTGTCTGCTTTGAAACCTAAACTCCATTTGTAATAATGTTTCCGTGGTCTTAGTCATCTCCTAAATGTTATATGCTCCCGATCCTCCCAACTCCCCAGTTGGAGAATAATGCTATCAATGTCTACGACCTAACCAGGGTCAAGTTCAGGATACTTTTTGCATGCATCATTTAATTCAACCCTCATACATCCCATGATATAGATATTATTGTCCCTATCTTCCTTAAACAAGGCAATAGGTTCCAAAATACTTGTCTTCTGCCACGTGACCAATAGGCCACTGAGGGAGACATACCTGCTTCTGAAGCCATGTTCTTCTTATCTGCGACACCACCAAAGTTACAGTGTTCCACCCCCACAACCCTGGGTCACACACCACTGGCCCTGGGCTCCTAGACTATGCCCCCAACCAAATTCTAGAAACACCAGGCTCCTGGACCTTTACCACCACACCACGCTTTGTTCACAACCGCTGACTAAGAAGAGAGTGTGTGGACATCCAAGTGACGCATCTTTGCTCCTGACAACATTCCTTGGGACAAAATGGATCCCCCACTCAAATGTACAGAATAATTCTAGATCATTGGAGAGCTCCTGTCTAGTGTTTGGTTGCATCCGTGGAGGCTGTAGAGATAAGGATTATGTCCCAATTCCTGCCGAGATTTAGCCAGAATCCAACTTGTTTTAGACACTCTGCATTCGGGAACATTTGGAGTCACGAATGTCTATGATCCTGCATGCTGGCCCACATGAATCCAGCACATGAGCCTCTTATTTACTAGGTGACCTTCTCAAAAGAGCCTCAGATATGAGCTCTCCCTGCAAGGTCTCTCTGGGGAGGCTTAAGAGACGGATTTGCCTTTTAGCTTTCCAAATCCTTTGTTTGGGGTTTCAGAGAATAACCCACAAGACAGCACTCCCTGTACCTATCATCGCTTTACTTTTTAGAAAGTTGAGTCACTTGGAGCTTTGTACTATGTTCATTTTCACTGATCTCATTTTTTCCCCTTTCTTCATTTTTTCCACTTAAGGGGCCATTTTCCCACATTTTGCCAAAGGCTCTGTCTCATGAGAGGTGATAATAACTGAGTTGAGTGCTGAAAACTTCCAAGATGTTTCTTGTGGACCATTTTGGACTGTCGTTTCTCTTCTTCCTAACACTAAAGACGAAGGGGATGGGAGGACAGGATATCATCGAGATACTAGAGCAGGTATACAGCTTCCCCAAGATGAGCTCATTTCCTATTTTGGAAGAGATGGAATTTTTAAGAACTGAATTTCTCAAGTGATATCATCATCCTGTGACGGGGAAGGGAAAAGTCTATGAGACAAAGGACTCTTAGCGTAGCAGCATGCTCTTCAAACAAAGAGCCCCGAGGCAGACTGACCCATGTGAAAAAGCAAAGGAAGCCAGAGGTCAAGTTGGCCACACCTGACCTCTGGAGACTTCTAAGAGGGAGAACTGGCCCACAGCATTAGGTCAATGGGAAAACACATTCATTCATTCATCCATGCTAGTTATTGAACATCTAGCAAGTTCCTGATACGTTATGCTAGGCACTAGGATATCAAGATAATTAAAGACTCAGTTCTTACCAAAGAACCACCAACACCCCACGCCCCCCACTCAGGTGCAGTGGCTTCTAACATTTTCTGCCACGTTGCTTCTTTTTTAATATCAAAAACTTTGGTGAGAGTAACAATCGTAATTCCACTCTTAAAATCCACTGGCCGGGAAAATACGTACGCCTATGGACTTACAGATTCCTTAAGTCGGGGTGGTACCTGGGGATGGAGAAGTGCTGGGTCAATGAGATGATCAATAAAAGCAACACAATGAAAGCTGAACCTTGCCCTGCTCAGCATGAGACAGGATTTACCCTCTGAACTAAAATCTATTGGCACTGAGGCCCCCTCCACTCACACAAATATCTACTAATTCTTTGCCTGATGCCTTCAATTCCATATTAGCGATAGATCTATGACATACAAAGCACTATCAGAATCATCATCTCGTGTGCTGTTTACCGTGACCCCATGAGATAAGGTTATTAACGGCAACTGAAACAGACCTCTGATGTGGCTGCACAAGATCACGGAGATAGAGTGGCTTTTCCACATCACCCATGGTCCTTGCGACTCCAATGTGCTTTATGTTATATCAGGCTGGTTCCTCTAATAAAGACCTTGCATAATCCCCCCAGATTACTAAGTATGCCCCATATTACAAATGGGAGGAAGAACGAAAGGGGGCGAGTGGGAGAAAGGAAGGGAAAAAGAAGACACTGAGCTAAATGCTTTTTATAATGTTATCATCCCCCTCAACCTGCATACTTATGAAATAATTATTTTACAAATAATCTCATATATGAGGAACCTAAAACTCGGAGAGATTGAATCACTTGCCCAATGTCACACAGCCTGTAAGCAATGAAGCCAGAACTAAATCCCAAATCCATCTAATCCCTCATCCCTAACACCTCACCTCCCTGCCTAGGAGGGTTTGTGCAGGCAACTCTGAGGAGCTCACAAAACACCTGAGGATTAGGTTTCTCAGCCCTCAAATAGGATCTTAACAGAAACAACCATTTGTTCAGCATACTTTACCTGCTTCTTTTTCAGAGCTCACAAAAGTGCTGCATGATATGTATTTCAGCCCCATCTTACGGATAAAGCTTGGATCTCAAAACAACAAATCGAAGGCGGAGTCCGGATTTGAGCCCAGGACTCTCTCATACCACAACTCAAGCCCTGTCCCCTCTTCTGTGCCATCTCTCCAGATGGGGCACGGGCACATGGTGGGGGACGAATGAGACAATGAATTTAAAAGCCCTTCATCAAGCGTAAGTGAGTACACGAATGCAATATATTGTTGGTATTAGTAATGGTAGCATTCCTATTATTCAGCTGAGATGTCAGACAGAGGTTGGAGACTGAATAACTGGCCCAAGAGGACACTGCCAAGCAATGAGAGTCGGGTTTCTGTTCCAAGTTCTACGTCCCAGTGCACCGTCCTTTTCACTTCCTGCTGTGACTCAATTAATTTATGGGGGCCTCAGCCTCCCCCGCACCAAAATGGGAGCCGCGGTAACGGGCTGTCGTGACGGCACATAGACACCCGGTGGACGCTCAGTGAAAGGCTGCTCCTCCCTTCTCCCCAGAGCTCCAATCGAGAGCTGCACCCTGGCTTCGTGTTTATAATGACTTGCCACATTTTCCCAACCACACAGATAAAACAGCATTTTGGGAGCTCATGTCCATCCCCGGTGGCTCCTTACGGAAACGCTGACCACAAGAGCACCTGTGAGAAGTCACCTCTGTTGTGCTTGGAGGTGATGCTGCAGTGATCTCAGACTGGGGACAAGTGGTGTTTCTCTGACGGCATCATCCTTTCAACAAACGTCCCAACCACTCCTTCCCCGGGGAAGAACTCTAATGACCTAATGCACCGGAACTTTAGTGCTACTAACACCGTCTTCATCATCGATTCATGCTGTCAAGATGCTTCCAGGAGTTGTACAAGGCAGCAACCGAGCTTCTCAAAACAAATAAAAAGACCAAGTTCTCAAGGGTAGGGTTTTCCCATGGGAGCATAAAATTCAGCGGATGTTTAGCTAGTGCCAGATTTATCAGGATCCTTCCAACCCTGCATCTGATAAGAAGTGTCTGGAGAACAAAGTCTTCTATTTCTCCACCCGGACCTAAACAACCGAATCCTCACCACTCCCAGACCCCACAGGATCACCGCTGGCCTTTGCTGCTTGCAAGAAGGTCATGCAGATAAGCTCGTGCATGGTTTACAAATATATTTGAAAAGCAGGATGCCTCCAGCAACCGCAATTCCACCATGCTTTTTTCCAGGCGATTCTGTCCCCGGCATCGATCTTCCTAGGACACGCTTCTTTCAATTTTATGGTGGTTACTGACATAATAAAATTACCCGTGCCCACAACAGACGATCCTCACAGCGATGCTATTCGGGCAGTTTATTCAGGGTGAGGCAACGCCACAAAACAGGTAGGGCACGTTCCAGGGATGCTCAACTCACAGGCAGTTTTTAGGAATGGCACACATCTCTGGTCATCCTCTCCCCCCAGAAAAGCCACATCACACATATTCTCATGCTATGTGAGAGATCAATTGTTCGCTCTCTGTGCTCTCACAGCACTTTGTTCTTGATTTGTATATGCTTGTGGTTTGCCTGTATGCACGTCTGTCTCCTCCACAGCCCGTGAGCTCCCTCAAGAGCAGACCAAGAGCCACAGCTAATGGATTTCTTCTATTTGCATCATCGAGCCCAACGCTAGGGGTCCAAAAAATGTCAAATGAATAAACTTAACTAGTTAACATGAGCCCAAGGATATACGCCGCAGTTGGTTTTCGATGGACAGGGTTCCGTGAAGGGACAATATTGGAAGCGGACTATATAGGGTAGACCAAGGGTTCGTGTGAGTTGCGTTCCTTTTACCTGTCATTAACCAAGTGGCCGGATCTCCTAAGTGATGGTCAGGACTGCGGTTCTGAAAGAACAACTTGTCAGCAATGCAAACCCCTCCAATTGCTCTGGAGTCCGTCCCCTACCTCAGGTCAGAGACGAGCTCTCAGACAAAACCCACTAAAACTCTGAAGGGAGTGAAGTCCCCTGTGTTCCTCCTTTAGCCTAGAACAGAGCACTTCAGTCAGTGGCTCATTGCCCATCTTCTCTCCATCAAAACCCCACAGCACATAGCCCTTCTCTCGGCGTCAACACATCTTTTTGCTTGACAAACTCCCCTCCCTCCAACAACTGTGACTCATTCCCCACTGGAGTCACATGGAGATGACCAATTGTCCTAGGCTCAGTGGGTCATGAAAAAGCTTGGCACAGGGACGGTGCACTCTCCCAATCCCCGGTCACAAGCCGATTTGGCCGCCCGTCCTCAATTCTGCCTTTTAATTGCTCACCCACCTCCCATTTGCTCCTCTCTATGACCCTACACAGAGGTTCAGAGTACCAAGGGAAACGGATGAGAGTCCACCCAAGCATCTTACAATCACTCAGAGGCTGACAGCTTTGGCCTCTAACCATGTTCCATAATGAAATCTCGTCATTTGCAGAAGGGTGAGGACGCAGGAGGGAGATTTTTAAGGAAGACGATGATTAAGATGACAGAAAACCCCAAAACACAGCCACCATCATTCTAATAGGTCAATTTGGTAGAAACGCACCAAAATTTTTTAGAAAGACACTCAGTGAAAACGATTCATCTGCATGGAGTCAAGAAAACGAAGGGTGCTTTGGATTATAAAGACCATCTCATGATGCTTCCACTGATTCTGACACACTTGTGAATCCCTATGAAAGAAACCTTCCACAAGTTAAACAACAGAAACAGGATGCTGTTCCACTGATAGAATGTTCTATTACACAAACTGGAAGAAGAGATCGCTGGGGATACTAAGAAAGACACAGTTTAAAAAAACAAGCGAACAACAACAAAAAACTCCCTCCTGTTTTCCATGCTTAAGTTCTGAGTCAATTAAGAGGCGCACAAAAGAAATATGTAGAGATTAAAAAATCTTTTTTTTTTTTTTTCTGTCAGTCTCCCATTGGAGAACGTGGCTTACACGCGCAGCAATGACCCCTTTGTTGCAGGCGTACGTAAGGCTGAAAAAACACAGGCTTCCTAGTTAGGAGCTTGTCCCTGCAAAACTTTCAGTGTGAAGAAGCAGGTCAGAGCGTGTTCAGAGGCAGCCAAGTCTCCTCTGTACCCCCATCACGCCTTCACCCCCACCCCACATCCACACAAGGCAAAAAGAGACTGACCTATTTCACCTTCCCCCCATCCCAAATGTCTTCACTTCCTCATCTCAAACTTCCTGATCCCCAGTGTCTTCTCCATAAGACACTCCTTCCCGAGGAAGATGTGTGTGAGGCTAGGGCATTCTGCTGATAGAAATTCCTCAACACAGAAGAACAGTTCTCAATACTGAAGAACGGTTCTCATGGGGGTTATAATCATTCACCCCCAACGAATCTGTTGATTGCTCAGTTGACAGCAAACTTTGCCTTGGGCATCGAGGAGGACAGCAAAGGAAGAGGGGGAAGCTACCAATTGTGGACCCCGTGCAAATGCCAGGCACCATGTTAGGGGCTCTTGCATCTCGCTCAGTCTGTTCAGTCCACACAATTCTGAGAGGTATTAACTGGCATCCTCTTTTTTCTGTTTACAGATGAGGAAAGAAAGGCTTCAAAGGATTGTAGAGAAGACGTAAGTTTACGGCCAATTCACAGCACCAACGAAACAATGATGAGGCCACAGCCAACCAATGGTCCCTACGGAAGACAACATGAATGAAAAGTAAATGCTGTGGTGCTTAGATGGAGAACATAATAAACGGGTCAACAGCCTGCAAAGCCGGAGAACAGAGGGCGAGGTGGGTTCACGACTGAAAGTAGATGCAGCGGGTTGGAGATGGGCGTGGGGAACGGAGCGCCGAGAGAGGCTCCGAAGATAAGGGAGGAAGTCAGGCAACTTTGAACCTGCTGGCCTCAGTGATACAGCTTTGAAGTCGGCAGCAGGCATTAGCACGGAAATGCACTCCTCCTGCATTTAGGTCCTTATCAGCACTTACGCTCCAGAGAGGTTAAGGAGGAAAGTCAGTCTGAGAAGGTGACCGGGTGGGGAAAAGAGGGAAATGAGCATGGAAGAACCTCCCTTCTTTGTTCCTGGTGCCCTGTGAGCCATATGTATTTATGTTTTACTATCCTCCATTGCGCAGGGTAACGATCCGCAACGGGATCAGCATATGCCGTCCCCATGCATCCAGTGTCAATGCTCGACAATCATTTCAGACTCGAAAGACTTTCTCTGCAACTATTCAGAAAGGGAAGGACTAAGTCAACCAAATATTTGGCTATTGTAGAAGGCCAAAATGCTTTGAAAAAAAAAAAAAAACGTGTTTATCCTAGGAAACAGTAAACTGGTTCTTAAAACTTGACAACATAGATCTAATAACATTACTACCACCTGCTAAAGGAATTTGGGTAATGATAGCAGATTCCAATTGTAGAGTTCTGCAAAGCTGCCTCACATGTAAAAATCATTTTTATTCAAGTTTTGTAGGTGATGAGACCAAAGCTTGGAGAATGTAACCTATTTGGTGTCACGCATCTTAAAGACAGTAGGTTAAGATTCCGGTCCAGGATTCTCTGACTTCAAAAAATACTCTAGGCGCTCCTGGGTGGCTCAGTCGGTTAAGCATCCAACTTCTGCTCAGGTCATGATCTCACGGTTCCTGAGTTTAAGCCCCACGTAGGGCTCTGGGCTGTCGGCACAGAGCCTGCTTCGTATCCTCAGTCTCCTCTCTCTCTGTCCCTCCCCCGCTTCTGCTCTTTCTCTCAAAAATAAACATTAAAAACAAAATACTCCAAATATGTCATCATGTCATCCAAAAATATATCTATATAGGACACAAAGATATCCAGAAAATTTTTAACTGACTTGTGATATCTTTGCTCAAATGCCTCTTGTTCTATGAGTGAAATTGAGCAATCATCCAAATAAGCAAAATTTTTGGTTTTTCTTTTTTTTTTTTTTGGTCACTTGTGGACCCATAAGAGAAAGGTTTCGTCTTTTATTTTTTCTTCTCTTAATAGTGGAAAAAGCTCAAGGACAGGTGCCGTGCTGATAAACGTCAAGCACTCAGATCTCTCAGGGCCTTTTACGCTTTGAGGATTTCTGCGATACGATACTCCCACCACAGTTTCAAGCTACCACTGGGACGTCACTGAATGAGGAACTGGGGAGAGATCCGCACATCAGCTCCCATGAGTCGTACATATGGGTGGGGGGGCACCCCACTGCCAACACCATACTGAATAAATCAAGAACCCTCGTGATGCAGCGGCTTGTGAAGAAACGCGTCAGTGACAGAGCACTGCGTACAAATAATAAGCTCCGGGTGTGACATTCATCAGGCTAAGGATTGGAAATGGAGTTGGCCCGACTTGCAAACGAAGATATGAGCCCTTATAATCTCCATTTTCCGAATAAAACCAAAATCAGAACCGCCGACCAGAGGTTTTCACCTTGAGAAAGCGAGTCTCCAGGTGCAAAGACGTCAAGGAGCTGCAGCCTTGATCTGACCCTTGGCTTTGCCCTTTCCCTGTGAGGCTTCTCACTTTTACCCCCCAGTGACCCCACTTACTTCACTGGCCCGATGGCGAGCTGCCTTCCTTCCAACACTGTTGGTTCCCCTTGGCATAGTCACATTTTCCGAATCCTGTCACTTAACAGAGAAAAGGCAGGAAACACAAGGAATCTGGGTTTTGATCTTACCTTGGTTTTCTTGGCCCCACGACTCACAAACCCTGTCACACTGTGCACTGAGATACTTACGCTCAGGCCCAAAGGGCCGGTCCAAATGGACAGCCTCCTCCCTGCTCACTTCTAACTTCTGGCCTATTTTCACAAGGAAGCCACCCTGATAGGCCCCACCACCTGGTGGCCCCCTTTGAAAGACCTCAATATCTTCACCCATGCTTAAGACCAAACACTAGATTCATTGAATTCATTCCTACCTGAAATCATTTCATGCTCTCCCTTCTTGTACCATTTTCTCACCTGAGCCATAACTCTTCCTCATATCAAAAGTCATCACCCCTATAAAGATACAGCCCCACCTCCTACAGACTCACACCATTTTCTTTAAAATCTACAACAGCCATAGCATTCTAATAATGAGAAATGCACAAGTATAGCAATGGGGGTATCGTTCCCTCCCTCCCGCTGACCCGAGGCCTAAGCAATCTGACCCCTTCTTCACCACCTCCATATTTTAGGAAACCAGAATGCCATAGGTACTCCAGGTTTGAAAAGGAGATGGTCCTCTCCTTGATGTTCAGAATAAAATTTAAAGTTAAAAAACATCTTCCTGAGATGCCTTTGTGCCTCAGTTGCTTAAGCGTCCAACTCCGGCTCAGGTCATGATCTCGTAGTTCATGGGTTTTAGCCCTGAATCGGGCTCTGTGCTGACAGCTTGGAGCCTGGAGACTGCTTCAGATTCTATGTCTCCCTGTCTCTGTCTGTGCCCCTTTTTCACTCATGCTCTGTCTCTCTCAAAAACAAATAAACGTAAAAAAAAAATTTTTTTTAAGTCTTCCTTCCTTGAGGATCAAGTCAAGTTCCATAGCATATTGACCCAAATCAGTATTCCCCTTAAAGTAGCCTCTGAGGCAGATACACACACTCTCCCTAAAAGCCCTGCTGATGCTGAAACAACTTTTGGAGCTTCACTTTGAGAATTGCCTTCAAAGTTATGGTTCATCCAAGATTGTCAATTTCATTCTACTTTATTTTTCTCACCCATCACATAAACTGTACCTGGATCTTGAAAAAAGGCCACCAAAGTGTTGCCATTACTGAGAATCTTCAGAACAGTTGCCAGAAAACTCCACACACACACCCCCATTCCCCCTCATCTCACACAGCCCGAAAGACAACTTCTAAGGACACTCGAATGCATTTTCACAACAGAAGCTTCTATCATTGTTCACTCTTACCCAATTGTTCCTTAATGAAATGGGTGGAGATTGGAGAAAAACACACAGTGTGACCAAAGCCCAGGCTGGTGTTCTCCTCAGAGGGGCCCAAAAGCCAAGATACTGGCGACTAAGAGGGACCTAAACCCATCTAACCCATCTTCCAGACTCCGGCAGTTGCTTCCCACATTTAGGGTGATCACAGACTGAGCTGGACTGGACCAGGTCACAAGACCATAGGGCTAGCTCCTTGTTATTCTTCAAACATGCCAGGCAAGTTTCCACTATCTACCATTCATACTGGCTGAAAGAGCTCTTCTGAATAGCTCACTCTCTCCCCTCCTTCAAGCTTCTGCTTAAATATCATTCTGCACACTACAATCCTTATTTAAAATTGTAATCATTCCTCACTCCTATCCAGATTCCTGCTAATACTGCTCTACTCCCTTTCTCCGTATAATTATCACATTCTAATACATAATGTATTTATTTATTACATGCATTACTTATCTTCTGCCCTCTTCTCCCCTATTGGAAGATAAACTTGTAGAAGGCAGGGATTTTTGTCTCTTTTGTTGACTGAATATCCAAAGTGGTTGGCACAGAAGCTAGCTCATAGTTGGCACTCAAAAATATTTGAATTCATGAACACTAGCAGAGACCTTCTTATCCTAACTGTAAAACCCTCCCCAAATATGCTCAATAGATAGTCATAGTGTTTTTCCGTGACCACTAACCATCCTCTGTCAAGTTTCCATTGCCCTAGAGATGGTGGGCACCAAAGCTAATGTGTTCCCAGGAACACGTGGATAGGATTTTTCTAATCTCGCCTTTTCTTCCAGAACCACACCCATGAGCAATACCCACTGTCTACACCATCATCAGTACACACACTGAGCCAGGAAGGATGGGGGAGAGGAGCGTGGGGTAAGGAATGTGGACTACACGTGCAGGTCAGAGAGATTCTGCAGGTGACACAAGACTGTGCATATACACAGGGGTGAGGCGATGAGGTGAGGAAGTGCATGCTCCACGGTCCTTATGCCTGCACCATCTGGGAAGGGGGGGAGTCCACCTGTCGATGTCCATGCCTCCCCGAGCCAGCAAAAATAAACACGTCGAAAGCTCAGTCTTCATGTGAGTTTTCACCATGTGGTTTAGCTCCTTCTACAAGCTTCCCCCAAAGGGGGGGAAAAAACTTTCATTTTTGTTTTAAACCTTTAGGACTGCAAAGAAAAGGTAAAGATGAGAAAGTACTGTTGCTAGGGGATTCCCCCCCCCCCAATTCTCTTTCATAAAACAGTTCAAACGTTTGAAAGATCATAACTCACTGTCAGTGAATTGAGAGCCATGAATCGAAATGTGTGCCAGGACACAATCACCTACGTAGGGTTTTCCTGTGGTTTGTAGGGTTATTCCAAGTGTACACGAAGTAGGACTGTGAAATGGATCCTGTGCTTCAGCACCACCCTGGGCTGGAGGAAGTGAGAGGGAGACCATCCACTGTTGGGCTGAGAAACCAAATGCATAGGATCCATGTGTCTGCCAAGGAAAGTTCTGGTCCACTCATCACCTTCAGAACCATCACCAGAAGGAAACTGTGAAAGCACTCCCCTTTCTCCACGAACAGCTTTAATGAAGCTCATATATTCATGTACCAAAAATGCTACTTTTACAGTTGCATTGGTCTTGATGTTTTGTTAGTCTTACAAGGTGTTCTAACAGCACGATTGTCTATGTAAAAAAATCTAATAGCACCTACCAAAATCTATTAGAGACAGTGAGTTTCCCAAGGTCTCAGGATACAGGAGCAATGTACAAAAAACAACTCTATGTCTGTACGATAGCAACAAACAATTGAAAATTGCAGTCATCAAAATACTACTTACAATAGGAAAAAATATAAAATACTTCAGAAGATCGCAAATTATGTGCAAGACTTGAAATAAACACTGAAGAGAAATTAAATCACATTTAAACCGGCGATGAGATACAATACGTTCATGGGTTGAGAGGCTCAATATCGTTAAAATGTCGGTCCTCCCTCAATTGGTCCGTAGATTCAATACAACGCCAATCAAAATCCCAACAGGTGTTTTTTATTTATGGAAACCAGCAACCTGATTTTAAAGGTTATCTAGAAAAATGATCTATAACACCCAAAACAATTTTGAACAAAATAAAAGAACAAATTTGAGAACTAACACTATCTGATTTCAAGCCTTGTTACAAAGCTGCAGTAATCAAGACAATGTGATATTGGCCTCAACAGAGGCAAACAGCAATGGAACAAAGGTAAGGCCCATACATGTCTCAGATATATGGACAACTGATTTGACAAAAGGAAAAACAAAACAATTCAATCAGCAAAGAACAGTATTTTTAACAAATGGTGCAGGAACAATTGGCTACTCGTATATAGAAAAATAAAATTTCACCCAGACCTTATACCAAAAATTAACTCAAATTATAGGCCCACATGCAAACCCAAAGCCATAAAACGTAGAAAAAAATCCTCGGGACCTTGGGTTAGGCAAAGATTCCTTTGATTTCTTCGACACAACACCAAAAGCATGATCCATAAAAGAAAAACAAATAATTTGGACCTTATCAAAATGTGAAAGTTTTTGAAAAACTATTTAGAAAATGAAAAACAAATCACAGAGTTGGACAAAATATTTTCGGATCACGTGTCTGATAAAGGACTTGCATCCAAAATATACGAAGAACCCTCAAAACTAAATACCAGATTTTTTAAGTAGGCAAAAGATCTGAAGAGACACTTCACCGAAGTTATACAGAAGGCAAACGAGCGTATGAATACATTCAACATCATTACATCATTAGGTAAATCCCACTTACAACCACAATAAAATATGACTACATGCATATTAAAACAGCTGAATTTAAAAGGACTAACTATAGCAAGTGTCGGTGAGGATGTGGAGGAACTGGTAGGACTATAAAATGATTCGACCATCCTAGAAAACACTTTGGCAGTTTCTTTAAAAAGCATTCAGTTTCTTAAAAGGTTAAGTCTTTCACTAGGACCCAGCCACTCCACGCCCGAGTACTGACCTACGAGAAGTAAAACCCTGTGTCCATGGATAGGAATGTTCACAGCACTTAGTATGTTCATAACAGAATGCAGTGACCCAAATCTGGAAACAACCCAAACACCTATCAACAGGTGAACAGATGAACACATTGGGGCATATTGCTATAATAAAAATGAATGAAATATTGATATATGCATAACATGAATGAATGTCAAAATAGCTATTCTGAGTGAAAGAAGCCAGGCCGGAAAAAAAAAAAAAAAAAAAGTATCCATACAAAATGTTAGAACATGCACACTAAAAGCTATAGTGACAGAACATAGATCGGTGTAATGGCGGGGGGATTCAGAGAGGGGTGGGAGGGAGAGATCACAAAGGGACATGAGGAAATTTAGGGGGCTGATAGGTCCATTATTTTTATCATGGTGATGGCTTCCCAGGCATATACATATGTCAAGACCGATCAAATTGTACACTTCAAATACGTGTAAGTTACTGTATATAAATTATATCTCCATAAATCTGGGGGAGGGGAGGGTATTTCAAACAAATATTTCTTAAAAAAGCATGTTCTCAAAAGATGCCAAATATCCCTAAGCCTTAAGATGTGATCTCTTTTATCAGCTAGTACCTTAGAGGGGGAAAGACAATGAGTGATTATCAAGGACAAAACTCCTAACTTTTCTAAGAACTTACCCTAAGGACACTTACTAGGTAACCCGAAATTCTGACAAAAGTTTTAATGGTGACGCGTCATACTGAATCCACTCAGGGACACTCAGAGGTGCCGTTCCACTCATGCCACATACTGTCTCTCCTCTCTCCACCCAGATCCCCAAAGAATCAGTCAATTAAAAAACAGAAGAGGACAATTTCCTGGATCCAGATTAGTCATCTTAACCTCGTAATGCTTCCCCAAGGCCAGGAGAGGGGAAACTTACATCGTTAGGACCTCCGCACGCCGTGTGGACGTGGTCTCATCTTTATAATACCACCCTCAGCTTATTGAGCTACAAAGAGGACATTTGGTCCCCCCTGAAATTCCTGGGCTTGAGAAAGTTCAGCTTTACGGCTCAAGTCAACTAGAGGAAGTACGGCTGCTGCTAAGTGAAGAAAGACTGGGAAAATAGAAATGTGTAACGTCCTACAGTTTCCCAAATAGTCTTCTAAAGATTCCCCATCCCATGGGCTTCCTAGTACCTGATGCTCATCCCGCACGGGTGCCCCGCGCTGGCACCCGGCCAACTCGAGCGTCCCAAACACCAAGCTGAGGGAGGGAAGGGAAGGACGCCGAACCTCTGTGCTCTTTTCATTAAAAAGGCGAAGGGTGTCTGGACAGGAATCATCAATTTAGCCAGCAGAGACCATTTCAAATGCTGCTTCCTGCCAGAGAGCATCCTAACTCACGACGAGATTGAAGGCAAGCTCCGAAGCTACGGTTCCAGTCGGCAACTCGGCCGCCTGCGACGAAGGGGCAGCCCTCAGCAACTTTGACCTCCTTGCGCTGAAATGAGAGGAAACTGTGATCCGGGGCTGACATTTCCGCAGAGCATCGCCCAACTTTCCCAAGAGGGGGACAACAACTCACTGATAATGGGGCTTTGAAGTGTCTGGCCCGGGGCCAGGAAACATTGGAAGTGTCCTCTGGAGAGGATCTGTTTTAGATTACTCCCACTTTATAGGAAGCCACACATGCTAACTTTAGCCTTTCTCCTGCCTTCAGAAGGCAGGGGCTTTAGAAGATTGATCGCAAGCCTCCTCTTTTGGCTCCGACTTAAATGGCAGGCCTACTGGGTTTGGGTGGTTTTGTTTGGATTTTTCCCCCCCTCCTGTGCTGCTTTCTAACCCTACATACAGTTCCTGTCTTCAGTTCTTCCTTCCAATTGTCTGCATTCTCACATCATGGGGGACTTTCTATTTCTCCTTGTGAGACATTCATTCAAAAGGTGGTTCCACAACAGAAACCTAGAGCTCCCCAACAATTAAATGCTATCTTAAAGTGTCTTATAATCCTACTTTGGTTGTGGGATGCTTCCAATGATGTGCCCCAAAATGTGAAGCAGCTCTCTCATTATAACTTAAAAAGCCTGATCCACATTATAATGGGATTCTGCCACTCAGGGAAAACCATCAGAAATTGGTTCTGCTAAAAATGCATGCTGTTAATTCTACCAACACACCCAAACTGATTTGGCCTGGATTACTTCCCTCTGTAGCAATTCCTTCTGATAAATAAATATAAATTCTAATCTAAACCCTTATCCCCCAGAAGTGTGGTCTTTGAGCTGGTAACAATGCCATCACCCCAGGAGCTGTGAGAAACTCCCACTGCTCTGTTCTACCTGAGCAAATTAGAATTTGCTCCAAATTAGAATTTGCTCCTAGTCTATGCTAATCTCCGGACCTTAAACTAATTCTCTTATCTGCCCACCAGGAAAACAGCCTTCCCATTAGGTTAACACTTCTAAACCCAGCCCAGCCCCTTCCCAGATTCCTTACTAGCTTTACTGCCCATGCCACTGAAATCCCAGTAAACTTTTAGTCAAGCCTCGTTGTTATAAGGGAGGTTGCCAGGGGCTATGGTCCTGGCCACCCATTGGCTTAGCCAACTCCTGGTGCATTACACACAATATGTGGCATGAAAATTAGTACATAAATGTAGGAGACTAAGGGCCAGAGTCCCTCTCTTGGAGCCCGGACACTGGTCCCTGCTAGATCATTATGCACTCACCCCGACAGCGGTGGGCAACAGAGCACCTGCATTTGTTCATTCATAGATTCAACAAATGTTTACTTAAAATGCGAATACCCAAAGCTTATATGTGCTATTGTATGCCAGGTACTATTCTAAGGGTTTTACCTTAATTGTCGCATATAATCCTCACAGCCGCACTGCAAGGTAGGTATTAATACTCTTGTCACCCACATGAGGAAACCGAAGCATGGCTCCAGAACCTGTGCTCCTTACCAGTATTACCTTATTCCTTCTACCAAGGGGGATGATAAAGGCCTGAACTGGCAAAAGAGGAAGGGAAAGACAGAGGGGATAAGAAAGTCAAGTGAGGAGAGCCAGAAGACTAATTGCATATGGCGCCAGGAGGAGGGGAGGAAAAGGGTTGGGTCTCAGGTGTCTGGCCTCTGGCTAGAGAGAGAGTTAAATGCAACATGAGGCAGCACATGGCAAATGAATCCCCAGGTAGGATTCAATGGTGGCAATGAAACGTATTAACCCAAAATAAAGAGCTAAAGATTGCGTGATTTTATTAGGGATTTATTTATAATAAAAACTCCAAAGTCTAAAGTAAGTGGGGGAACTGGAGGCATATTGCAGTAAAAACTCCAAACATGTTCAGCAAGTGTTACCAGCAGAAGTCAGAAAGATGAAAAATAATCTAAGATAAAAGGAGAGATGTAATTCAATAAGAGCTATAAAGACCGTTGATTCCTGCTGTGAACATGAGATGAGACTACAGCACATTGGCAGCTGAGGCAAGAGAGGGAAAGCCAGAGGGTTCTGTAACAGACAGCTGGCGGGTCCAACCTGGTAGAGAACACACAGGCTTTGGAGTCTGAGGAACCGGAGTTTGAATCCCAAATTAACTGCACACTGCATGACCTAAGATTCCTGGCTTATGTATTCCGGGCCTCCCTTCCCTCTTATGAAAAAGAAAGACAATCTTCTCTGTACTGAAGATGGAAAGCATCTTGTCCACCACAGGCCCTCAAGAGACTACCCTTGTTGTTATTTGTCCTCAGAAAACAAGCCTTTTGCTGGCATACATTCTCAGAGGAACGGATGCTTACTCAGCACAGAGACAGAGAGATGCACATTTCTGCAAACGTTAGGTCAGCCAAGCAAATGACAGAATAGACAGAGCCTGAGGAGGCCAAGAACAGGAAGCTCCCTAAACCTTGGAAATCTTTCTTCTTTCAGGGAGGTCTCAGTTGGATGGAACCAAAAGTTTGCAAACCTCCTGTTAGACAGAAGATGGAGAAATTTCCACGACGTATCCTCCAGGCTGAGAAGGCACTTTCAGACTGAAAACGAAGCAAGCTATTGCATACAGTTTACAGCACCACCCAAAGTAACTTCCAGGCAGGGAGAAACGAGCCACGACCCAAGCTACACAACCATCCTCCACGAACTCTGAGCCTTAATCCCCAGCTTTTATAGCCTGAGGGGTATTGCGGGAAGGTCAAAGGTTAGTCGCCTAAAGTGGCACCAGCTGTTCATCCGTCAACTCTACTAGTTACATAAAGTGGCACCTTCTGAGTGCCTGCCATCTCTAATTATCTAAAGTGGGGCCTTCTTTGCCCATGCTCTCTACTAGTTCGCTAAAGTGGCGCCTTCTGTGTATCTCTTTAGGAAGGATCAGAACAAGCCTTCCCTCATTCAGTCACGCCATACATTAAGCTCAAGGGGCCTACAACGAGCGGCCCAGAGGGAGGTCATCGCACTGGCTCGAGTAAGACGGAGGACCAAAGATGGAGTCGGTGTTGTCTGCACTCTTACACCCACTTACAGACGAACCATGCGTTTTTCTCGGTTTAGGGTCCCGCGGGTAATGTCAGTGCGACAGTGGGAAAGTGTCTGGCAGGCGAATGCGTCCACCCCAGAAGCCTTCCTGGGGCTTCACTGATGCATGCAGCCCGCATGTCAACCCCAGCAGAACTAGGAAAGGTAGAAGTTTCTCACTCAAACCCCTTCCTAAGTTAGAACACCCTCTCCTCTTGGGGTGCCTGGGTGACTCAGTCGGTTAAGCGTCCAACTTTGGCTCAGGTCATCATCTCACGGTTTGTGAGTTGGAGCCCCACATCAGGCTCTGTGCTGACAGCTGGGAGCCTGGAGCCTGCTTCAGATTCTGTGTCTCCCTCTCTCTCTGCCCCTCCCCTGCTCATATTCTGTCTGTCTCTCTCTCAAAAATAAATAAACATTTAAAAAAAAAATTGAAAACCCTCTCCTCCAGTAGAACTTTGGTCCAGGAGAGTTTTCAGGAAGACGTGCCAATACTGATCTTGAAGTCATCCTGCCTCCTCACCGACCTTTACTGCTTCTCCTGTTACCAGATTACCTTACAGACACACAGACATGTGTCTCCCTAGAGACAGAGCTATGTGTCTCTAAAGGAAAGAGGGCCATGCTCTACCCTCTCTCTTCAGAAAGGAAAGTGTGGTTAGAAAAGGAAGCCATGGTTTTAGAGGAAGTTGGAGACCCAGGGGAAGTGAGAAAATTAAATATGGCCTTTTAGTCAGAAGCTGAAACACGCCGCGCCCGGGCTCCACAACCAGCTCCCCAATATAATCGTTACCACCGTGGAGTAGCAGGCCCAAAAAACCCTTGCAAACCCTAAGTCTGTTGGGAATAAAAAAATTAAAAAAAAATTTTAATTAAAAAAGAAAATGGAAGGATGAGAAGGAGAGAGGGAGGTAAGAGATGCCGAGTGAAAAAGGAGAACAATAATTAAAATTTGAGTTCAGAATGAGTGTGCCAACAATTCAAGAACAGATTGGAGAAATGCCCTGCTGAGAAAGACAACAAACAAAATCAGTAAATAGAACATGAATTAAGTCCAAATGATATTAATTTTGTGAAAGTCTGAAAAAAATTCATGTGTGAGGGTTTGAAGGAGATCAAAAGAGCATAGTATTCACTTTGTTTTAATTTTTTTAACACTAATTTATTTAATTATCATGCTCAGCATGCAGCCTGCCTAAGATTCTCTCTCTCCCTCTTCCCCTCTCCCCTGCTCATGCACTCTCTCTCTCTCTTTAAAAAATTGCAAATAAATAAATAAATAAATAGGAATAAAATAATGTAAATAATAAGCACCCAACTCACAAAGCTAGAAAAAAAGAGAATAAATCTAAAAACCAAAACAATAGAAGAAAAGAAACTCTGAAATAATAGATGAGGAAGTAGAACATAAGTAATAAATGAGTAAACATGAAAAGTAAAGATTTGAAAGTAAGTAATAAATAAAACAAAGAAAAGAAGTGCAAAACTAAAGCTCACACTTCCAAATAGACAATAAAAGAGATGTGATTTAGCACAGTGGAGCAAAAACAGTAGATAAAAATTATAATTAAACGTTATTAAGAGGAAAAAAAAGGATATATCCATACATAGAGCAGAGATTTCAAAACTCAAGGGAATTTATGCATAGCTTTATGCCAGTATATTTTTAAAATTTAGCTTAAATATAAGTGTATAAATATATAATATGATAAATACGTATAAGTGACGTATCATATATAATAAATAATCTATATTATCTCCAAAATGTGCTTAATAGAAAACCTGAATAAGCCAAAAAACACATGAAAGAGATGGAACTGGTCTCTGAAGTACTTCCCTTCAGTAGACACGTTCAAGGGTTTTTATGAGATAAAGCTACTGAAGCTACGAGGAAGGGAAGGTTTTATATGTTAGGTTTTACAAAATAAACGGAGGTCTAAAATATCACCTTCCTTTGTGATGAAGCCCATTAGTGGCTTTGATCTGCTCCTACAATGTTTTCATGAAGCCAACCTCCCACATTTAAACTCACCCACTAATTATGGGCACAGCTGAACAACTTCAGAGAGTCGAAAATGTGTTCAGTTAGCAGGAGAGAGGTGTTCGAGATGTCTCAGCAGATAAGTGTCATGACCGGTAAGATTAACTTGGCACCAACGTACAGGACGAGCTCGAAGTCGTAAACACCAACGGCAGGAAAAACTCTTTAACGAGAGATAAGGGCATAAGTAAAAGTAATAAAAACGCAAGGGATTAAATGCAAGAGACTTCACGGAGAGAAGCAACAGAATTTAGCAATTGGTACAGTGTTTTTCAACAGAGGAGGGGCTACTGGGTGGCTCAGTCGCTTAAGATCCCACTTCGGCTCACGTCATGATCCGGCGTCTTGTGAGTTCGAGGCCGCATCGGACTCTGTGCTGACAGCTCGGAGCCTGGAGCCTGCGTTTGTCTCCCTCTCTGTCTGCCGCACCCCCCCCCACCCCCCGCCCATGCTCTTTCTCTCTCTCTCTCTCTCTCTCTCTCTCTCTCAAATGGTAAACAAACATTTTTTTTTAATTTTTAATAAAATAAATAAAAAGGGAAAGAAAAGAGGATGGAGAGGAAAAGGATTTCACTATAAGGCAGTGGTTCTCAACTGGGAGTGCTTTTGTCCCCTCGGGAATATTTTTCAATGTCTGCAATTACTTTAGATTTTCACAACTGGATTGGTCGAGGTGCTTCTGGTATCTAGTGGGTAGGGGCCAGGGATGCTGCTCAACATCCTCCAATGGGCAGGACAGCCCCCTTCAATGAAGTATCCAGCCCCAAACGCCAACGGTACCCGGGTTGAGAAACCCCGCCTTAGAGGGATAGGAAGAAAAGTCGTACCTTTGACCAAATTAGGAAAGTGAAAAGGAGAGAAAGAATTTTTGAAAGAATGGGATGAGCTCTGTGTTCTACACATTGCGTTCCAGGAGTTCAGAATACATATAGGCTGGAATGTGCAACGACCAGTAATGCAAAAAGTATGTAAACATGAGCTTCTCGACTTGGTTGGCTACGGCACTGTATTTTGGTGCTACGGCACCTCGGATTTTGAAACCTTAACTGAACGCCAAGCGCGGCTCAAAACTTGGCTCTGCTGGTGGAGGTATTTTCGGAAAACACTGCAGATCCTCTGATCCTTGCCCTCCTCAGCACATTAAAATTCTTCTCGTATAGTTCTAGTGAGGAGTAAATGAAACATACACGCAGCCTTCAACACAATGTCGGGCACAAACTTGCTGTTCAATAAATATTATTTTTCATTACTGTTTTTGAAATTAGTGTGACATATTTGTTTCACAGTATATATTTATTGAGTGCCTAGTATGTGCCAGACAGACTAGGTTCCTATTAGAAAAGAAAGGAAAAGACTATAGAAGGAGTTCTGCTAATTAGCTAAAGACGGAGCAGATTCAACATTCAAGTTGGGAAAGTTAAGCGAAAAGCACTTCCCGGACAACCACTCCAACATACTTTTCCAGTCTAGGTCAGCTCTGGAGATACCGCCCCAAATCAATACCAGATCAGCAAGTTGGGGGCAGCGGGGTGAGGTCAGAAAGACACCAAAGGGATTCATGAGGGGGCAGAGCTCCCTGTGCCTTTCACTTTCCTGAACTGGAACAAGAGCTGTCCAGTCAGAAAGCCAGTTTTGCACAATCCTAGACCCAGAGCAATCCAGAGGTGGGGAGTGTCCTGAAATGGGTACAATAACACCGAGGGGCCTTATATTTACAACTGCTGTTATCAAGAGAAAATGAGTAATCAGGGTATCCCTTATGAGAAAATGAATCACAAAATTTAGGGGAAAGAGAAAGGCAATTATGATTAACTGTATATTCTTCGATTTCAGGTCTTGCTTTATGGCCTTCCCGGGCAATTGTGAATCCTTGGGTATCCGGCAGCTGCTAGACATGGCCCTGGGAATAAAAAGAGGAGACAAGGTCCCTGCCGCCGAGAAGCTGAGAACAGATTCAGGGAGATGTGACGTCAGAAAAGCAAAAGACGCACAAAACCACGTAGGTCATACGAAGTGTTGGGTAGTACGTATGTCCTTCCCCTTCCACCCACCCTCATGCCCCAACCAGCTTTCCCTGTGTCACCACCACCTTCAGCCTCTGCTGTGATCTTGGGGCCTCTACCCTGCAAGACTCTCGTTCATCAAACCCACCAAGCACTGGGTTCTCTCTGCACAAAAATGGTTGAGGAAGAAAGACTAGAGATGATCTCCTGGGCACAGAGAGTTTTCAATGTTGGGAATAAAAAAGATAGAAGACCATGCACAGAGAAACACATGATGGTCGTGACTTGGCTGAGCTCCGTGAGCGAATACATGGGCAGCAGAACAAAAGCCTCTGCGCCTTCTTCATGCTCTGCCTAATTGATTCTTCCCCCAATAATCAAGGAGCTTCTTTGATATCATGTTGGATTCACAGCAGAGCAATTCAAAATCACTAAGTAAAAACGGTAGCAAAAACAGCCGCTTCCAAGCCACATAAACAGGGCTTTTCTAGCAAATATATCCTCTGATTCTATGTATTTCATCCCATGAACTAATAATGCAAGCATGTCTCCTGCCTACTGGTCCAAGAAAGAAGAGTCTTCTTGGAGGATTTGGACTCACCTCCAAGTAAGGCTCTGCGTGTTGGCCAGTCTCATCTTTTTTTTTTTTTTTTTTTCCCTGAGACTTTTCTATTTTTATTGATTTTTTTTCTTTTTCTTTTTTTGTGAATATAATGTATTGCCAAACTGGCTTACGTACAACACCCAGAGCTCATCCCAAGTGCCCTCCTCAATGCCCATCACCCATTTCCCCTCTCCCCCACGCCCCCATCCACCCTCAGTTTGTTCTCTGTATTTAAGACTCTCTTGTGGTTTGCCTCCCTCCCTCTCTGTTTGTAACTATTTTTTTTCCCGTCCCCATGGTCTTCTGTTAATCTTCTCAAGATCCACATGTGAGTGAAAACATATGATATCTGTCCTTCTCTGACTTATTTCACTCTTTAATGAAGAGCGTGACTGCCCTGGCAGGCACCCCCTCGAGACTCCCTCACCAAGAAACTGTTTGGCTTGGCTGATCTTCACCAGTGGCTTAGCCACTGCAAATCACCCACTGTTCGTGTCAGCACTGGGCTAGGCTAACTGTTTTACGTGCTGAGTCATTTGGGGCAGCCAACTCATTGTCTCCCGTACCTGCCATGGACATCTACAAGGCGGCTCTCCCACATCTGCTTCTTATTCCTGGCCGATGCTAAGTGTGCTGTGTGATGTTTTGCCAACCTAGAACCTCCCCAAACTTCTACATTATCACCAATTAAAGGGTAAAAGTATTTCCCTCTTCGTAATGTCAGGGTCTAGCATTTACTTAGTGATAAAGATTACCATTTGACTAAGGATTTTCAGACTGGTGGCAAAGATCTCTATGACGAGATAATCTATCAATTGTGGTATGAATTGTGCTTTCAAATCAAGCCGGCCCAGCAGTCTGTCCTGACATGGTACGCACCTGGTTTAGTCGCTTTAGGGTTCCTATCAGTTAGAAGGTTCCTATGCTTTCAAGCACCATGAACGTGACTTAGGTGTTGGGCTTTTGAGTTACTGTTCTCCACTGGTTTGTTGCTTTCATCAGTTTTTTTCTCTTTTGCATGTTTTTTTGTATACGTCTTAGTCAAAAATGCCTTTTAGTGCTTGTTTATATTACATATATTACATATAAGGATTAGAGATTAAGTCAGTCAGTGTTTCATTGGGTCAAGTGACTGAAATAAGACCAGAACAAGACCTAGGAAAAAAGGAAATCATTAGAGAAGATTACAGAGTTGAGCCAGAACCACTTCTGTGCATGTATTTCTGAATTTGAAATCAAGTTTGTCTTTATGTGAGTTTAAATTTCGGATTTTAAATCACTTGACCTGGACAACGTAAAAAGAGAGATACTAGTAGTCATGCGTCTGTCCCTTTGTCCAGTCTTTTCTGGAATGGTTCCTTCCATTAGTTCCCAAGAAACTTGCTACGTGTTTTTATAAATGCAGAGCACATATTCCAATGAAGAAGCGTCCAATGGCACCTGCTTCCCATCAACACAACGGGGAGTGGATGGCCAAAATGTTCTTGGAGACAGTTCAGTTGGGGGTCCAGGAAAGGCTCAGATGTCAAGGGTTGTCTGGCCTGCCTATTTCTCCAGGCTCATCCCACACCACTTGCCCGCACGTCCTTTTCCCTCCAGCCACACTGCCCTGCCTCCAGTTTCAGCCACCGGCTGTTCTTTCATATCCCTGACCCACTCTACCCATGCCACTGTCCAAAATGCCTTCCCCAGAGTCCCTTTCTCTGCCTGGTTAAGTCCTACTTGTCTCTTATCTGTAATGATGGAGATAATATTCACACATACTTCAGAGAAATGTTGTGAGAATCCAAAGAAACCATCCATGATCGTCAGAATGGTATCTGGCCTATTGTGAGGATTAGGTGCACTTTCACCGTTATCATTACTGTTCTTTCTAGACTCAGTTCGGGTGCCACCACTTATGGGACAACTTCCATGAATCCTTTCCTGCCTATTCCTGTGTGTGCTCCCTGTGCACCGAACGTGCCTCTATTACAGTGAAACAATAACAAGAATAAGGAGTGCTATTAGACACCACCCGAAGTTCTTACAACATTAATCGCCACCATAACACTCTGAGGGGGTTGTACTATTAGTCTCATTTTAGCAAACAGCAAATAGGTTGAGCTATTTTTTCCAAGGACTAACAGCCAGAAGATGACTGAGTCAAAACCTTGAATTCCCTGGCTTGGCAGCCCTCTTCTACTTTATCGCACCGAATTTTATGGGCTATTTTTTTGTCATGCTGTCATTTCTCCCCATCAGATTGTAAGTTCTTCAAGGACAGAGATTTGTTTGTCATTACTGTTGTTTTTGCCAGACCCTGGCTTTCTGCCTAGTGCAAAGCACTTGTTCAATAAATGTTTGATAAATTAATACGTATCCAAATTCCCACCACACAAAGAAGAAATGAAGAGTAGAGAGTCTTATCAAATTAAGCTGAGCCAGGAGAGCCAGGAACTTGTAGTTCTCACTTCCTGCCTATACTTTATGGTTAAGACCAAGCTCTGGTCAGAGATTCTGTCTGACTAAACTTCAGCTGCACACACAGCCTTATCCCCCCATAAACAAGGTACCGTGTGGTCCACTGCTGCATAAATCCAACAGAGGAAAGTAGTTGGATGGGAGATGGCTCTTCCCTGTGAAAAATCTACTTAGCAAGGAAACCAACCAGAGCATGACTCATGCCTGGATTGCCTTCCCTCTCCCTGCTGCCAATATGTGTATACTACTCCCCTCAACTCCAAGCGGCCCTCCAGGTTGCCCCCTGACACCCCACACCCACATGAGAACACAACATGTTCTGCCTCCGTGTTCCCGCAATTCTCAGGTGGACTATTTAGACTATGTTACTGTGTTCCTCTTCATACATTAGTTGCAATCTTCCCTCTCTGTTTCGTGGTTGTAGTTTGTCTCCCAGATTAGATTTAAAACCACAAAAACCCAGTTCCCTAGCCCAGACACATGATGGACCCTCAGCAGATCCTGGATGATTGATTGACTGGGTAAGTAGATGACTGAATGAGAACAAAAGAATAGAACTAATTCAACAAAACTCTCTCATTCTGTTTCCATCCTACCCAGATGCTGGCCCATCAGGAGCCTGCCAATAAATCCTGGGATCTACACCCATCCTAGCACGGTTACATCCACTGTAACTATTCAGTATCTTGTAATATAAACATAATTGTGTCTTAGTCTTTGTTTTGTCCACCACAACTAACATAGAGCTGGGTACACAGAGATTCTGAATGAAGGGTAAGTGAAATCAATCATTCAACAAATATTGATTGTTCCAAGCTTTGTGCTAGAATACTGCAAGACCTACAATGACATTTTTGATCTCTCTAAACCCCCCAAGGCCCCAAAGTCTTAGCTATGAGTTCCCCTTCTGCTCCCCCGCCCCAGAAGGAAAGGCTCCCCACCTTCTAGGTCCTCTAGCTGGACCTGCTGCATTCTACCTAGTCCTCAACTGAATTGGTTTCACCTTCCTGCCAGCCCACAAAGTATTCAAGCAAGCCAGTCCCACATCCTCCGGGGGAAAACAAGGGTCACTTCACCTGCTTGTCTCTACAAAGCCTGCCTCCTGTAGCCCCTGCTGGTTCCCCTTCCTGAGTGCAATCCCCACATGGCCCTGCGCAGCATGCAGTGTCCTGTCCCCCCACAGTGTGAATACGTGTAACTAATAAACTGCCGTCAATCTCACCTGAACAGTGTCAGGGGTTGAGTGTATGACTATCTCATACTATTTACGGCAGGCGATCACTCCTTTCCCAGTTGAGGTGAATGAGATGTGATGAAAATGATTTTAGCCGTGATCTAGAGAACCGAGTCCCTGCCTCACTGAAAACTAGGATTCCTATTCCAACCAGAGGCCAAATGTACTGGCTCCTTCTCCTGAGATGAACCCTGAATTCCTAAGAGGGAAGCTATCGGCGTGAGTGAGGAAGGTGAATAAACCTTTGGAGAAAGAGGGCTCTGGGGAGTGGGCAAGGCCTGCAGGGGAGGGAGGTACCGCTAGCCTGGAGAGTCAGCCAGGCAGAGTTCTAGGCATTAATGATGGAGTTCCTGCTCCCAAGGTGACGGTGTTCTCACAGAGGAAAACAAAGGAACAAATAAGATCATTGCCAGCACTGTGAAGTTGAAGGATGGAAATATACTAGAGCTGCAGTTAGCTCATTACAGCCATCGGGCCAAGACCTATTTGGGTGCAGCCCACAAATAACCTTTTAAATGATCGCAAAAAATCAAAAGAAGATTAATATTCCACGACATGTAAAAATTGTACAAAAGTCCAATTTTGGCATCCATAAATAAAGCTTTATTGGAACAGAGCCATGCACATTCACATATGAATTGTCTATGACTTCTTCCACGATATCACAGCAGCAGTGGGTGGACAGACGCTGCAGGGATTACAAAGCTGTAGATAGTTACTATCTGACACTGTACAGAGAAGGTTTGCCTCCTTCTGTGTTAGAGCCACGGGTGGGGACAGGGAGCGGAAGACTGGCAGGAACAGGCCACTCTGAGGAAGTGGCTCGAATTAAAGCTGAAGGATGATAAAGGGTGGCCAAGTGGAGGTCTGGAGGAAGAACATTCCAAATAGAAGAGATGCAAACACAAGGATCGCGATATGGAAGCTAGGCTGGTGAGCCCATTCATTCGACAAAGCAGTTCTGAGGCCAACATTATGCCCGGCACTGTTCTAGCTATGGAGGATAAAATAGAGACTAAATAGAAGTTCCCTGCCCCCGTAGCCTAAATTCTAGAGGAAATGAATGAATGTATAATTAATTTCAGGGAGTGATAAGAGTTCATAAGAAAAGGAGACAACCGGTTATAGAGTGAAAGGAAGAGGTATCTGTTTATTGACAAAGGCCTGTTAAAAGCAGTGTGCTTGACATGAGGTGGAGGTAAAGAGGTGGGGAAAGACACGTCATGATCCACCGAAGTGTCCCAGGCAGTAGCTGCAACAAAGTTCAGGGGTCCAGAGGCAGGGATGGGTTTGGCACGCTTGAGGAACAGCATGATCGGGGGCACCCGTGTGACAACAGCAGTGGGGAGAGGGCACCATAAGAAGCCGGAGAGAAACAAAAGCCAGACCTAGATGTTCTGTGCATCACAGTCATGTAATCTGATTTACATGTCTAAAAGAATGTGGGAAACTGGTGAGTGAGCCGTGGGAGGGCAAGAGTGGTGGTCGAGAGATCAGAGAGAAGGCTGGTGAGTCTGTGAAGAAATGACGCCATTTACTGGAGTGAGAACATGGTGGCAGTGGTGAGTAGTGGGTGGATTGTTCCAACGTAGAACCAACAGGGCCTGATGCGAGACCAAGTTTTAGTCTTCAGTTGCTGCATAACAAATGGTCATACACCCAGCAGCCTATGAGCAACATACATATTTATGATCTCACAGTTTCTCTAGGTCAGGAGTTCAAGCACAGCTGAGCTCGGTCCTGTACTTAGGTTGTCACAGACCTGCAAAGTACCAAACTGGCATTCTCTTTTCTGGAGTTCAGAGTCCTCTTCTAAGCTCGTGTGACTGTTGACAGAATTCACTGCCTTGCAGGCGTAGGCTTGAGACCCCTGATTTCCTGCTGGCTGTCCAGCACCTACCACCCTAAACTCATAGCGGTTTTTGCAGTTCCGTCACATGGCCCTCTCGCAACACCACAGTTGACTTACTCAAGACCAGCAGGAGAATCTCTAGCTTCCGTCTGGTAAGTCAGAGAGAGATACATAAAATGTAAAGAGATCACAGGCATGACTATCACCTTTGCTGGATTTCTGTGGCTAGAAGTAAGCCATAGGCTCCACCAGCACTCACGGAGAAGGGGATTACAGAAGGATGTGTTTCACTGGGACTCATCTTACAATTCCTCCTACCACAGATTCCACCTAGAGGGTGACTCCAAGGTCTCATATGCTGAAGCATTTGGGTGGAAAGCGAGTTCATTTATGGAAGTGAAATAGGCTTGAGTGTGGGAGAACAGATTTGGTGGGGATAGGGAATGGCAGGGTAAATAGGTTGTTCAGTTTGGATATATTAAGTTTAAGGTACTTACTGGGCACCCATTAAATATGTCAGCTAGGCTTTTGGATATATAAACCGGAGCTCAGACAGGAGATCATCCTGGATACTTCAATTTGAGGATGATCAGCAAATGTAGATGGCATTCAGAGCCACACCCACACACATAAACTGGATCGTCCTGGTGATTAGGGGATGATAGGTGGATAAATAGAGAAGAGAAACAGAATAAGCAAGACCCCAAGAATCTCCAATTCAATAAAGATCTCCTTTCAATAAAAGGTCAGAAAGAAGAAGAGTGTTTTAAGGGCACCAGGGATTTATTTTAGTCAAGTATGATAAGACATATAGACATGGTAATGACCGTCAGGAAGAAAGAGGTTTGTTACACTCACAGATCCCTAGAAACAGGAGGTGTGGTGCACCATGCAGGACCACACAAGGAAGTACCAGTGTCAGTCAGAGGCAGAGGAAGTGAGAAGGAAAATGTAGATAGGCAAGAGTTTTCCTATGGTTTCCATGGGAAAGAATGGGCAAGGCAGAGTAAACCGGTTTAGGATTGGCTAGTTTGAATAGGTTCAGTAGGCTCTGGGGTATACGAGGGGTCCCTAGTGGTCTGGCACATGGCCCTAGGTGATTACATCAGGGGAACATTGCCCTGAAGTGTAAGAGCTCTGTGAGACCCCAGTAAAGAAGTTGATTGGGGGTTATGGGCTTTGGATTGGTTGGTTTACATTTGAAAGGTACACTCAGGACTGAGTTGTTTATTATCTAACCCCAGAAGGAAGAGTCCCTTCATTCTCAGCAAAACCCTGAATGTCAAAGCATCAATATAAAAAAACATGGTTAATACAAGGGATCATCCAAGGAGATGAGAAGTAACCAACAATGTGGGAGGAAGAGGGGAAGTGTGTGATGCCTAGAAGACTAAGGAAGAACATGTTTTCAAGAGAAAGTAAACAACTACACTCTAAGCGAGGGATAAGCAAAGTAAGGTCGAAACAGAAAATCAACTACTGGATTTAGCCAGATGGAGTCATTTGTGGCTTTACCTAGTATCATGCATGGTGGGAGATAGAATCTATTTAGAATGGGCCGAGGGGAGAATAGGCAGATGGCAAGTCTAGACAATGGTTTCAAGAGGAGCTCTTAAGAGTAGCAAAGACATGAGGCGGTAATAAGAGGTGGGTGCTGGGAAATGGGAAGGCTTCTAAAAGATGGATCTTATTAAGACCAGCTTATGTGCTGATTGGAATGACACAGAAGAGAGACACAACGGATGGTGTAGAGGAAGAAGGGTAAAGGAGAAGCCAAGTCCTTCAGAAGGCAAGAGACAATGGGATCCCAGAGGGAATGGAGGGAATATTACCTGTAATAAGAGACCCATTCTTATGCAATGATCTGCATCACTGTGTAAATACAGACGCAGGTACACAGGGGGAATTGAAGTAATTCTTACCTGGTTCCCCCTATACTCTGTGAGGTGTGAGATGAGATAACCACAAGAATGGGAAAAAGAACTTACCAGATGTTTGGTAGGATGATCAAGCAGAAAGAAGTGCCCTTCAGAGATTTGTCATCATCACAGGTTAGAAGTATAATGGGTAGACTACGACCCAGCAATTGAACTACTAGGCATTTATCCAAGGGATACAGGTGTGCTATTTTGAAGGGACGCATGCACTCCCATGTTTATAGCAGCACTATCAACAATAGCCAAAGTATGGAAAGAGCCCGAATGTCCATCGATGGATGAATGGATAAAGAAGATGTGGTATATAAATACCATGAAATATTACTCAGCCATGAAAAAGAATGAAATCTTGCCATTTGCAACTATGTGGATGGAACTGGAGGGTCTTATGCTAAGTGAAATTAGTCAGTCAGAGAAAGACAAAAATCATATGACTTCACTCATATGAGGACTTTAAGAGACAAAACAGAGAAACATAAGGGAAGGGAAACAAAAATAATATAAAAACAGGGAAGGGGACAAAACAGAAAAGACTCATAAATATGGAGAACAAACTGAGGGTTGCTGGAGGGGTTGTGGGAGGGGGGATGGGCTAAATGGGTAAGGGGCACTAAGGAATCTACTCCTGAAATCATTGTTGCGCTATATGCTAGCTAACTTGGATGTAAATTTTAAAAAAAGATAAAAAATAAAATAAGTTAAAAAAAAGAAGTATAACGGGTAGAAATTTTTTTTTTAAAAAAAGGAGCCTTGGTTTCAAATTTTATAGCAAATCATTTTAAGAAACTAACAGACGACATCTTCTAGCATCTGGTTTAGGGGTCTGTGAACTTTGTCCTCAAGGGCCAGATAGTAAATATTTAAGGCTTTGCAGGTCACACAGTCTCTGTTCCCAGAGCTCATCTCTGCCACTGCAACGTGAAAGCAGGCTTGGGGGGGTATAGAAGTGAATGAGTGTGATTATACCCTGATAAAACTTAATGCATCCACACTAGAGTTTCAATTTTGTGGCATTTTCATATGTCATGAAATGTCTGTCTTCTTTTGATTTTTATTCAACAATTTTAAAAATGTGAAACACATTCTCAGTCTGCAAGCTGTAGAAAAGCTGGTGGAGGGGCACCTGGGTGGCTCAGTCGGTTAAGCGTCCGACCTCGGCTCAGGTCGTGATCTCGCAGTCTGTGGGTTCGAGCCCCGCGTCGGGCTCGGTGGTGACTGCTCAGAGCCTGGAACCTGTTTCAGATTCTGTGTCTCCCTCTCTCTGACCCTCCCCCGTTCATGTTCTGTCTCTCTCTGTCTCAAAAATAAATAAACATTAAAAAATATTTTTAAAAATTATTAAAAAAAAAAAAAAGAAAGAAAGAAAAGCTGGTGGCAAGCTGGATTTGGTCCGTGGGCTAATCAGGTACTCAGAGCTGGAGGGGAAACTTATAGCCAAACGAAAACAAGCATGTTCAGTTCACGTCAGCTCAGCAATTATTGAGCACCTGATATGTACACAGGCAGTACGCCCAAGGATTCTAAGTTATTTGGAGCTCATGTGAATTCACCGGATAAGAGCTGAAAAGGCAACGCAACTGGATTCCCGTGTGACTTATAAAATGATCTCACATTTGCATCAGTTGAGTATATGCTATTAAATTCTCCCACCCATGAAAGTTACCAGCTTCACAATATAGAGCGTGTTTTCAAAGGCAAAGGAAAATAACACACAGTGTCTGCTCAGTGCAGTGTTTTTAAACATCCATGACTTTGTTATTTCAAAACCAAATTTCTTCAAACAAGGCAAAGCACACGTCCCTTACTCAGGGTTATGCACCAGAGATGCCAAGTTTGAAATTTCCAAACAAAGCTGCTTTTGAGTAATCCAAAGACAAAAAGTATTTGAAAAATCTCTGAACTGCTGGACAAATAGCATTTTTTTCACCTTTCGGTAATTCTGAAATGGGTAAATGGACTTTCATTTACTTTCCAAAGTAAATCCATTTGGGAATGAAACTGAGAAAGAAAAGCCAGAGAAATCTTCCATGGATTCCATTAATTGCTATTGATGCCCAGGGCTTTAGAGGAGGAAAAAAAAAAAAAAAGTACTGGGAATCAAAAGATTTGGATTTCTAACTCTTAGTTGGCTGCAGCCCCTTCTCAATATCACACATTCCCTATAAAAATGGGCTCCCAAAAGATTCCTGGTAGGATATAGGAACATCGCCATGAAATATCTTTAATAATGCAATGTCCCCATCAACCTAGGGTGGGAAGTCGGAGCTTAAGCAGTGAGGAAGGTGATTTGGCATCTGTTGGAGGCCAAGCAGAGTGGGGAGATTACCCACATGGGAAGGGGTGTGAGATAGGACTGATGAGCCAAGTAAATATATTGGGATGAGAGCCAATGCTCTAGTGCAAGAGAGAGGATTTATAAATACAGAAAGAGAGAAAGCAACATATACTCTGTGGTGTTGAATTGGAATTGGAGATACCAAAGTAAACTCATAGTTTTCTGTGTACATAATAGACACAGATACAAATAAAGACATGTGTGTCTGTGTCTGTGTCTGTGTACATTCACACATGCGTCCTGTAGCTCTGACCACCGAGAGGGTTTGGGAGCAGCCACACACCCAAAGCAAACAGCACACCAAGTACTCTAGCCTTCTAAATACCATTCTCCACTAAGAACAGCTAGGGTCCCTTGGAGAACTGGTGGATTCCATGGCTAGAGCGGGAACAAGGAAAGCTTAAGATGAGCCTTGAGCCAGAGGCAAGGAAATACTCAAAGAATGCCAGGGACATGGTAAACAGACATGGAAGCCAGATCGAGGGGGTTGCCACTGGTCAAATCTGGGACAATTTGAGTGTCAAAATAATTATAACAATGAATGATAACTCATTGGATAAATAGAAAACCATGAGTTGCTTCAGATCTTAATTAATTACAAGTCTAATGAAGAATGGGATGTTTACATAGTTTCAAAGTAACTCCCTACAATATATCTATCAATTACAAAGCGGGGGAGAAGTTGACAGTGGAGAAGTCTGGCCGATGCCAAGATGTTCATCAAGTTGTCAAAATGACTGCCGTCAGTAAAGGACAAAATGAAATTGTGCCCCACCTGTTAGGGTGCAGTGAAGAGAGCAAATAGTCTTCCTCCTTCCCAGCACACAGTACGATTGTTCTTCCTCAGTTTCTTGGTTAGGCATGACCCTACGACTTGGCCAATGAAATGGGAGCTGAAGGTACATGAAGCATTTCTAGACAGAAGATTTAGGAGCCAGATTCGTTATTCCCACCCCCCCCCCCCCCCTTTTTTTTTGAACTCGGTCTTGGTAGGTGGGAGCATGTGTTAAGATAGAACCTCTATTGGCCTCAGTCCACCGATTACAATGAGAAGAGCTCTGTGCTTCCCCCAATCTACCCCACCCTGTCTGCTTCAGACATGTAACAGGACAGAAAAAATAAATCCTTGCTGTATTAAAACACTGTTGTGGTGGTTGTTTGTCAGCTCAGCATAATTTACTGACCAGTACATGCTTGGTTGATAAAATGGTTTGACTTGCGTGTTGGTCTCCTCAGTAAAGTATAAATTTCATTAAGGGTAGGGATGATACCATTTAATTTGCGCCCCCCAAAATCTGTTTTCTCGTGTCTTACTCCCAAAATCAATGGCAACAGCATCTACCCAGTTCTTGAAGTCAGAAAACTGACCCCACGCGTCCATGTCCTTCTAGATCTTTCACCTGTCCACCTGATCCTGTCCATTGTACCTTCTTAATACCTCTGGAATCTCGCCATTCATTTCCAACCTACTGCACTATCTAAAAGCAGAATAACACCTTTTCTTGCACCAACCTCTCTAGTCTCTTGGCTCCTGGACTACCCTGCCCCCAGACATTCTCCACACTGCTCTCTGAGCTGCGATTTCTAAAATGCAAATCCAGCAATGTCACTTCCCAACTTTGACCACTTCAAAGGCTCCCATAGTCTTTAGATAAATAAAGTCCAAGCCTTTTATATTATGATAAACGAGGCATATTCTGACCAGGTCCATGCTAAAGTACATGTTCCCTGGGGGCAGAGGTTTTTATCTGTCTTGCTCACTGCTGTATCCCTGGCATAGCACAGAGCCTGGTCCATCAAAGGGATTGTATAAGTTGTCGTTAAGCCAATGGTCTTGGCTTATCTCCAGCCTCACTCAAACTGTTCTCCCTCTCCCTCTCTACCTGGGGCTGTGTGAGCCCCAGTCACAGTCAGTCCTCTTTAAGATACACTTCCTGCTCCCTTGGGCTGGAATGTACTTCCTCTGGCAGCACCCAGGACTGACATCTCAAGTTCCAAGTCTCAGCTCGAAGTCACTTCCTTTCAGAGGGAGGAAGTGACTTATTCCTTATCCATCTTATCTAAAGTAGCCCCCACCCCCCACCTCATCCCTCACGTACAATGTCTTCCTTTTATATCCTTCTTAGCACATTTCACAATGTATTATTACCTATTTGTTTATTTTCAAGTACTGTTTATCTTCCCCCTCTAGGAGGTAAGACCTTGAGGACAGTATGTCTTGTTTTTGCCTGACATGTAAGAGGCACTCAGCAGGTAAATGAATGAATGCCTATTTGGCCCCCATATCTCTCTTCCTAGCTAATGTGGGGCTGCACATCCTTTTCTACGAAGTGATCCATGTGAAACCTCAGATTTTAAGATTCTTAGTGGCTTTTCTCACCACTACCAATTACCACGCAATATAGCTGTGAATGAGATTTCTTTATTAAATATCACCTTTAGCTACCTCAAAATTTCTCCTGACACTGACCTTTCCTCATTACCAAGCCCTTCTCCAACACATAAAACAAAGCTTTTGCTATAAACACCACATGCTGTAATGGAATTAAAATGTCACCAACATAAAAAAAAAAAGGGCAATATTTTAATGAACTATAAAATTATCCAATAAAATTTTGAAACGGTTAACCATTGATAAATCCAAAACTCTACTTAGAAGTGTGCTGGGGGTGGTGGGAATGCCTGGATGGCTCAGTCAGTTAAGCATCCAACTCTTTGATTTCAGCATAGGCCATGATCTTATGGTTCATGCGATCCAGCCCTGCTGACAGCACAGAGCCTGCTTGGGATTCTCTCTCTCCTTCTCTCTCCTCTGCCTTTCTCTCTCTCTCTCTCTCTCTCTCTCTCTCAAAATAAATAAATAAACATTAAAAAAAAATAAGTGTGCTGGGAAGCATTTTTTGTCCACAACTATGGCTTGAGGCAGTCAGGTTCCCCCCCTTATTTCCTGAGGACTCACCCCACCCTGCCGTGTTTGCGTTTGACTCTTTTGATCACAAAGAACAGAGAGTTACTCCAGTTGCCTCAGGACATGAAAGCTTATTGTAAGAATGTACCTGGTAATAAAGAAAATGGGAATGTCTGCCAGGAAGCTGGCCTTCAGTGCCATTCAAGAGAAGATGACAACCAGACCCCTTGGAGAAAATGGAAGTGGGGAGACAAACTTAAGGACTGTTCTAGATCCAAAGCAATTCTGTAGATCTCAGCAGAGAGATTTCTAGATTTTCACTCTAAGGCTCTGCCCTCAATTCCACTCACCTCCTCAGTTTCTGTTTCTTTGGGCATTCGTCTGCCTGCCTTCCCACTACAAGTGATTCATCGCCTCTCTTCTCTCTCTTAATAGATTCCTAGATTCAGCTTCCTCACAACCTCAGCTTGCTCCAGACATCTCATGACTATAGCACTAACTCAGAGTCTACTCTTGGCATTTCTTTGCCTTTCGTTCCCAGCCGTACCTGAAATCTGTCCTGCCTTCCAACCGAACTTACCTAAGAATGACCTGCTGACTGACACAGCTCTTTTGGGCAGAGCATCTCAGTCATTCAGGATGGAGCAGCGGCCTCCAGGTCAGCGCTTCCCTATCTTTGCTCAGCTATGCCTGGGAGGAGGACCAAGACGTGTGGCTCAAAGCACGGCTGGCTAGAACCACCCCAGCAGCAGGAGCTGAGATTGGCACAGCGGCCCTGAGGAGGAGCTGTGAACACACAAGGACCATGGTTACGTGTCCAATACTTAGCACTTAGCACGGATGTATTTGTTTAATATTTTGACAACTGTATTGTATTATAACTGGCTTTCTCTGTAATCTCATTGTGCTTATTCTATGCATCTAAAGCTATTATTCTGAGAAGGCTTCCATAGACTTCACAAGACTGCCAAGAGAGTCCACGTGAGGGGGTTTTGGAGGGGTGGGGGTCCAGAGCCCAGCCGACGGCCAAGAAAGAATTCTTGAAGATGTCTTTGGTGCAAAAAGGTGATTTTATTAAAGCGTGGGGGACAGGACCCGTGGGCAGAAAGAGCTGAGCTGGGGCTGTGACTGCTTATATACTGTGGAGCTGGGGGAGGGAAAGTCAAGAGGAAGTTTCTTAAAGAGACTTCCATATGCTAAAGAGGATTTACAGATTACTGGAGGCCAAGCTAAAGCAAAGCATTGTCTTTAAAATAGTAGGGAGTTCCTGGAGATTAGGCTATTGATAAGATTGCCTTTTCTTGTAATATTACTAAGATGTTTGTAAACTGCTGGAAACTCTATCAGTTTATCGGTTTGTCTTCCGCCCTTTCCTTTGTTCTTGGGTGGCCAGGACCTCCTGAGGAATATTGCACAAATCCCACCTGGGGGTGGGGGAGGGTTGTGCTAGTTTGTGCTTGGCCCTCAGCTTGCCTTATGGTCCCTCATCACGTGGCAAAGGTTAAGATCCCCTGCCCTAAACCTAGATCACCTTGAGAGCACACTGTCTCCTTCTCTGCTGTGCCCTTAAGGGTCCAATATAATGCCTAGCATGGAATAGGCATTAAAAACATGCGTGGAAATAAGGAATACTTACATTCCCAGTATCCCTAGTGTCAAAAACTGTGCCTGGCCCATGGGAGGCACGCGAAGGAAGTTTTTAAATGAATGACTCACCATCTGAAGCTCCAGCTTGCTGGCCCTTGGCCTCCCCACTCCAGTCTCACGCAGCTGCCTCTGCATTCCAGCATACTGAAGCAAGGAATCATTTATCAAGTAGGCTGGTACACTATCAACAATCAACTTTTACCACAATGCAAAATCCTCAGTCGCTCGTAAATTACTTCAGGATAAACACCAGGCCTTGAAGTGAAGTGCAGCCATATTAATGAACAATTCCAGAATCTAATGAGTGGTTTCTAACGTCTGGAGGGCCTCCTCCAGGGAGAATTCTCCAGGACTAAGGATAGGCCTGTTACTCAGCCATCCGTGTTCCAGGCCCCACAGAGTACAGTTTTTCAAGCCAGCTGGTGAGAGTCAGTGAGGCAATCTGAGGACTTGGATGGATTTCTCTGTCTGCAGAGTTAATTGGCTCATATGGAGACTGAACCTGTGACCTTGATTTCCTTAGCCCCAGAGCCTAACCAGCTGAGCTCAACATCTTGACCACCTGAATGGATTCAGAGCCTCACAGAAAGGAGCATAGCCCAGAAGAGATACACAGGAAGCCAGAGTGATACAGAATTAAGCTGAGAGAGAACTCTTGAATGACATCCTTGATATTTCACTTCCTGCTCATAGTAACGGCAAAGGGCTTCAACATTACCACCCCCTTTCTACACCACCCAAACCCTGACCCTTGAGTGCATGGCAGCAAAGAACAATGAAGGTCATGTCCTCAAGTATCTTGCAAGATGGCTGGCAGTGATACCAAGAAGAACTAATCCAGATTTTTTGCTACGATATATTTTGAGTTTTCTTTTGCCAACTTTTTATGAGCGTTGCTTTTGATCCACCCAGAAGAATATAGGAAGACCAGGGTTCACATCCTGCCCTCCCTCCCCAGGAAAGCCCTTCCTGACTCCATGCAGGGACTTCCCAGGGCTGTGATGTGCTCCAGGGGATAGGAGTTTACCAATGGCTTTGGATGCACCAGAAATAGTACTGGGAATTTTACATCTATTACTTAATTCAACTCAGAGGGAATTTTTTTTTTAATTTTTTTTTTAACGTTTATTTTATTTTTTTGAGACAGAGAGAGACAGAGCATGAACGGGGGAGGGGCAGAGAGAGAGGGAGACACAGAATTGGAAGCAGGCTCCAGGCTCTGAGCCATCAGCCCAGAGCCCGACGCGGGGCTCGAACTCACGGACCGTGAGATCGTGACCTGAGCTGAAGTCGGATGCTTAACCGACTGAGCCACCCAGGCGCCCCCAGAGGGAATTATTTTAAACACCTTCCTTCTAACCTGCCTTTAGAATTAGTCCTTAAAAGTTAAAGAGTAGATGAGTTGGATACATTCATAAGTGAGGAGAAGCAAGAAGCTAATAGAATGACACATGTGTTACTTAATTCTTACTAGGGATCAATTTATCAGGCTACCCATTGTCATTCTGGCCATGCAGGAAAAAACTGTCAATGGGATGCTGAGATTTTAGGGTTTTCTTTATTGAGATATTTCTGCCAGGAATGAAGTTAACACTATTAGAAGCATAATAAATTTTGAAGTGGACAGGAGGAGACGAGAGTTCTGGGAACCATACCACCAACAGGATGTCATCATGTGGGCTGACGAGAGGGCACACGAGAGGATGCCTGTACATCCCGGAACAGTCTGGGCTTGTGCTGGCTGTCCTTGAATAATTTTTGCAGCCTCCTTTCCACTCTCACATGTGTCCCAGTTTGCATGATCGTGGGCCAAAAGACTCAATAGTCTTAAGATGTCAATTCTCCTGAAATTGATGTATAGAATCCACAAAATTCCAATCAAAAGCTCAGCAGGCTTTTTTGTAGAAACCGTCAGACTGATTGTAAAAGTCATATAACCGCACAAAGGGCCTAGGAGAACCAAAATGGCTTTGAAAAAGAAGAACAAAATTGGAGGACTAACAGTACATTGGTTCAAGCTTCTTATAAACCTACAGCACAGGGTGATATTGATATAAATGTAAACAACAAAACAGTAACAACAAAAACAATGAAAATAATAGAAAGTCCGGAAGACGCATTCATGTGGACAACTGATTTTTTAAAAAGTACAAAAGCAATCTAGTGGAGAAGAAATAGTCTTTTCAACAAATAGTGCTGGAACAGTTGGCTGTTCATATGCCAAAAAAATTGCACTTTAATCCACACCCCACACATCATACACAAAAATGTACTCAAAGTGGATCATAAGCTTAAAGTTCAATCTAAAACTATAGAACTTCTAGAAGAAAAAAGCAAGAGGAAACCCTGACTTTGGATTAGGCCTAAAAGAACAAATCAATAAATCAGATTTCATCAAAATTTAAAACTTCTGCTCTGGGAAAGACACTGCCATAGAATGAAGAGGTAAATCACACGAATGGGGAAAACATTTACAATTGTGTATCCAGTAAGGGCATTGTTATCTAGCACATATAAAGAACTCTCAAAACAGAAGAAAACAAACCAGTGTCTTTTTAACGGGCAAAAGGTTTTCACAGACACTGGATCTGAGGAGATACAGGATGGCAAATATTCACATAAAAAGATGCTCATCATCATTCATCATGAGTAAAAAAATTAAAACCACAATGAGATACTCCCACACACCTATTTAAAATAATGACCATACCAAAATAAAATGAAATAATAAAATAAAATAAAGCCCATAACATGCATTGAATGGGATGGGGAGGAGCTAAAATCTTTGTCCTATACGCTGCTGGTGGAAATGTAAACTTTAGAATTTAGAACGTAAAAATATTTCAGAAAATGATGTAGCCGTTTCTTGAAATGTTAACGTAGATACCTACCTTAGGAGCCTACCATTCTACTCCTATTTATCCAAGAGAAAAGAAAGCACGTATCAATGCAACGAATTATGCATAAATGTTCATGGAGCTTTATTTGCAATATCCAAAAATTCACGAACAACCCAAATGTCCAGCAACAGGTGGACAAATAAGCTGAGACGTATCCATGCTATGGAACACCAGTCGGCAACAGCCAGGAATGAACTATTGATACAAAACACAATGAATCTCAAAATGGTGATGCAGGGGAAAAGTAGTCAAGCCATAAAGAAAATCTACTGCATGATTTCATTTATGTGAATCTCTAGAAAATGCAAACTAATGTATAGTGACGGAGAAATCAGTGGTCGCCCGGGGGGGTGGGGTGGGGGGAGGGATGGGGAGGCGACTATTTGGAGGGGACACGCAGAAACTTTGCCAGGGGGGTGACGTACAGGTGCATCGTCTTGATTGTAGTCGGAGTTTCATGGTTTCATGGGCATATTCGTATATCAAAACTTAAAAATTGTACATGCTGAATACGTACAGTTTATGATGTGGCATTTGTGCCATAGTAACACTGCCAAGAAAATGTATGAGTAATTTGGCCAGATCTCCTGTGAGTAAGTGATAGAGTTGGGATTTGAACCCAGGTTTCTGGCTTCAGAGTCCACGCTCTTAAGTCTAAGCCACTAAATATATAAAGTGTGGCTACTACTACCACGATCATTCTCATTCTCCAGTCCTAAGCCTCTCTTCCATAGATACTGACCCCTAGCCCCAGAGAAACAAAATGACTTGCCAAATTTCCCCTACGAGTGAGCAACAGACCTGAGTCTGTTCCTGCATTTCCTGATTCCCACCCCGGAGACGGGGCCCTTCTTCTCTGTGATGAAACCCCTTGCCACAGTCAATGCGGGACACAGGGTGCTACATGCAGCGAGGAAGCACCCCCTTAAATCCCAGTGCTGCCACCGGCTGAGTAAGTATGGATGGCTCATGTGATGTCTTACTGGGAGTTGAGAACAAAAAAGGCCTGGTTTGGATGACAAATTATAAGGTCACTTCAGCAATATATGACCCTGGGACACAGGAGATCGCCAAAAAGGAGCAGAGGACATTAAAAGGAGAGGTGAAAAACTGAAGACCATTGTCACCACTTCAGGACTTTGCCCAGCCTGGACTCTGAGAACAGTGTCGCGGGTCGGAGGGCCCATCACCCCGTCAGCCTGTCCAAAGGCGCTTCCAGAACCCCACCAACAGGTGCTGAGAAACACAAAACTCCAGTTACCATGGCTTTCGTGTTGACAGGCAGGGAAGTGTCCACCTTAGAAAGCCTTCGAGAACTTTTCTCCCCAGGACTTCAGGGAGCCCATACTGTAATAACAAGATCCAGGCTTTATGTTTTTAACAACACGGTGACAGGAAAAAGTCTTTCTGGCATCTCAGGTATTCTCCTTCCTGCCCTTGTATTCTGTTCACTTCCTTCATTCCAACCACCAAACAGCTCCTCAGATGGAGACAGTGAGGAGACCTCCCTTATGCCCTTCCCAAATCCGTATGATCAATCTCCCCCCCCGCCCCGCCCCGCTCATACATGCACACACACACACACACACACACACACATGCACACACAGACATACACACACACACACACACACACACACAGACATACACACACACACACACACACAAGGAGAACTATGTAGGCAACTTTCTATTTTAGTTTGGAGCTCCTCCTTAAGAAGATCCTAAAACACAAAATCAAATGTAAACAGTTTATTTGAGAGGAAATCCCAAGAAACACTGTCAGGGGAATGAGGAAGTGAGATGGGGAGGGGAAGACAGCCAGTGATAGGTTTGTTATCAAGTAAGTCATCGCTGCGGACAATTAGAGCTTAACCCCCCTGCCGTCTCTGGGAGCCAGTGCAGAAAATGCACCTCCCGGTCATGCCACCAGCTGAGTAGTGACGGGGTTGAGCTATTTATACACTAAAGCCCAGCAGTCATCGATTGAGTCGATGCTGCCTTTAACAAGCTGAGTCTAGTGAGGGAGACAGAAACGTAAACAGTATAAACTCCTCAATGGCTGCTCTGTGTCTTATTCAGCCTTAATCTCAGCCTGACATAGGGTGGCTTCCTGGCACCCAGAGCCTCTCGTGCTGAAGGCAAAGCAGGAGCCCAAAGCGAGATCCAGCGACCCAAGAGAGACTTCAGGCAAAGATACGCAGATACGCATTGGGAAGCTGGCCGTCATGCACCGAAGTGGTAAGACTAAGGGTGGGACACAAAGAGTCGCTTTCCTAAGGTATTACAGCATCACTTAGCAAGCACTGACTAACATATTTAGTGGAGCATGCCCACCAGATACTCATGGGCTCACCCACATTTCCCAGCCATGTAGCCAAAAGACTGTGAACAGAAGTGACATGCATCATTTCCAGGCAAAAGCATTTATGAGTCAGTGTGCAACCCTTTCGCCCTCCCTTCCCCTAGAAGAGCAAGCCCAAAGCTATACATTCCAGGATAGCTACAGGATGCGGTCATACTGGATCCTGGTGTTACCACTGGGAAAGGAGCTGATCTAGAAGGCAGCGGGATCCCCAGCCAGCTCTGTGGAAAAGAGAAACAAACCTATATGTGTTCAGCCTCTGAGATTTCCAGGGTTATTTGTTACTGCCACATAGCTTAACTGAACCTGTCTAATATGTCAAGATCTTTTGTCCTGATTTCAATTTTATGTATTCGTTCAACAAATAATTACAAAGACATGAACTGACATGTGATTACTTTGTCCCAGGCAATATTTTTGGTGCTGGGGAAATAGCAGTGAACAAAAGGACAAAAAAAATGTCTGCCTTTATGGATGATCATGGATACTAGTGAGAAGTCCCTCTTGCCATAAAGGAAAAAAGTTTGTTTCTCTTCACAGTAGTTCTAAGAGGTGCAATAGGAAATAAGCATCTAGAGGGAAAGATGTTCTGGTATTTTGATAGGAGGAAATCTGTCAGTTGATATGCGTGAGGCAAGGCTGTTAGAGAACAAGAAAGGAAAATCTCAAGGCGAACTGCTTTTTGCATACTGTTTCAACATTTGTTAAATACCCATCATGGACCAGGCTTGATGCTGGATGGCAGAGATCAGAAGATAACTGAGAATAACACCGTGCTTCCCAAGCTGAGTCTAGTGAAGGGAGAGAAATATACACCACGTATAAATTCCTCAATGGCTGCTTTGTGTATTATTAAACTTTGAATCTCGGCCTGACATATGGTGATGCCCAATAAACGTTTATGAAATCTACTAATGATGACATACTATTGTTTCACTTGATCTGAAAAAAAAAAAAACGGCATTAAAAGAACAAATCAACCCACATCTCTGCATATCCTTGCCCTCAGCTTTGCAGAGCAGTCCTAACGAGACCAGGGCTGTGACTTCCTACGTCAGTCCCGGAGTTCATGGCACATGGCTCTGCAGTCAGCTGAAAGCAGTCAGCTGAAAGATTGGGCTCTGGGGATATGAGCATCAAAGGCCTAACAGCTGTTCAGAGCTCAACATGAACTTGAAAGCTGGACACAATAATCCATAAGATGGAATGTTAGCCCCCGGGACTAAAACTCAATCAGCAACGTTCCATTTGAGGCATGTCCCGTCTACATACATCACTGCAAATCCCAGCACTGCGTTGCAAGGACTTGCGAACATTTCAAGAAACTAATACCTCTAGCATTGCCCCAGTTTTAGAGAGAAGTAGAGGCACTGTGTGCACCCAGAAAAGAAGTCAGACTGACGCATTTGTTATGTCTCGGGATCCCTTGTTGCCATATTCTCACCTCCAGAGATGTTCTCTGCCATCCACACGCCTCTGTCCTGCCGGGACTCTCTTGGTTTCTGTAGTAGGTAAGCAGATCCTGGGGAGAGTCTCTGGCAGATTGTGCTTTGGGGGAACTGCCAAGCTCCAGAGCTACAACATCTTTTATGAATTACCACAATCAAAATAAATCAAAGTTGTAGAAACGTGTAAACATTTACCATTGAGCAACACAACTTACAGCAAAGTTGTTCTTCCCCCTGAAAACAGGGCACCCTCAAACTCTTCTTTTCCAGGAAACATGACAGGTTCAGGAAATCTCCGACCTAGGAGTCACCGCTCATCCAGGGATCTGTGAAGAAGGTGAGCACTAACGCCCCCTGATGGACCCCGTCCCATTACCCAGATGGTCTGCGGTGTATCCCCTCTGGCCATCCTTGTACTCACTGGCCCCCGTTTCTTGATGACTGTTTCACTGCTGGCAGATGAGCTCTATTCAAGATACAGAATACCTGTAGGGGCCTGCTCCGGGTCACCAGCCCCTTTTATCCTCAGGTGAATTCCTCTTACTTAGCTAACAGCGCTGTCTAGCCAGTAAAAAGCTCTGTGAAATCGAATCCAACGCACTGTAAAGCTTAAGCCACCTCTTTCTGCTGGATATACAGCCTACCCTGTATCTTACCCCAACAATTGGAAATCATCTTCCCTGACCCACTCATAAAGCATCAGAAACCAGTTGCTTCTCACCACTAGTCGTCTATTTTTGGAAATAACTGCAAAGCGAGCATATGGTCAGTCACAGTTCTGACTCTTTAAAACAACGCCTGTTGAGTTTTCATCTTCTCCCCTCCCCCCCCACCTCCCCCCCCCCCCCCCCGCACCCAATGACCCGATTCTCTTTCTTGGCCACCCACCCCCTCCCGTGACTTTAGCCCTAAGGGTTGTTTTTCCTTCCTTCATTCCCTCCCCACCCCAGATCCTTACCCTGGTACCACAGCAAACCACATCTTACCTATGTGGAATGCAGAAGAAACGTTTGCCTTTGGAGATTAAAAAGTCCTCCCGCCAATTAAGTAAACACTGGCCACACCACAGAGCTGGTGTGTTATTGCAGAGCGCCGGAGAGCACAGAGCCAGAGTTTTGGGCAGAGTTGTGTCGAAAGGAACCTCAGGCTTTGGCCTGGACTCCAGGGAAGAGACGAAAACGCACTATGCACACGTCAGAATGCCAACTACACCTGTATGCGTGCATGGCTACGGGGTCAGAGGACGTGATCAAACCACAGGATCTTCTTAACGAATAGCTTGTGGGATGCCCTCGCCTCCTCCCAGAGGGGATCCAGGCTGAGATCAAACATGGCGTCTTTGGAGGCTCCTCTCCGGCAACGGGCAACGGCAGGCCGACGCTGGGACAATGTTGTCAGTCGGGCATCTTCACAGTCCGGTGCTTCGGGAATTGCTGCACAAAAGGCCGCGAGCCAGACGGTGCCGCAGGGATCAGCCAAGAGCACATCTTTCCCGAATTCTTAGGGTTGTGGCATTCTTTTTTTTTTTTTTTTTAACATTTATTTATTTTTGAGACAGAGAGAGACAGAGCATGAACAGGGGAGGGGCAGAGAGAGAGGGAGACACAGAATCCGAAACGGGCTCCAGGCTCTGAGCTGTCAGCACAGAGCCCGACGCGGGGCTCGAACTCACGGACCCCGAGATCGTGACCTGAGCCGAAGCCGGCCGCCTAACCGACTGAGCCACTCAGGCGCCCCGGGGTTGTGGCATTCTTAACCACGACTGTACAACAGGGCGGTGGGACCGGGGAAGGGTTACATGAGTATTTTCAGTGCACCTGCGTTTCGGTATGGACAACTGGCGACTGTCTAAGATGAAGTGTTAAGTTCAGATATGCATCGTTGAGCTAAGGCAGGCCGTTCAGAGAGGGAATGTGGCACGCCGCTCCCATTCTGTGCTGGATTTGCCTAATGGTAACAAGAAGGTCATTTCAACTCCCCTTCTCCATTTCCCCATCCTTCAATTCTTCAATAGAGCACCTGAGAGGACCAAGAAATAAGAAGGTTCCCCTGTGAAAAGTCCCCCCAGTATACCCATGGAAATTTACTCAATTATTAATATTTTTTAAAAAACACCCCACTACAAGTTTCCATTTTTCCCTGGGTTCTTAATATGGGGTTACTTTTGCCCACGGCATCCAAAGGTGAGTTAATTTTATTAAGAACATTTTGAGACAGCTAGAATGTCAGAAGTTGACACTCCCCTCCCTCCAGTCCTCCATTCCTGGTCACACTGTTAAATGGCAGCTGGCCCCAAAAGCCAACCGTGCCCTTTTTCAATATCTCAGCCATTCTGTGGATAGCCTTTGTTTCCCATGGCTGCCAAGGAGACAATCTGGCTCTCATTTCCTTTGAAGAAGAGCCCGTTCTGATGAGTCAGGTCTACACTGGGAATAATTAGGTCAAATAAATGAGGCCTTCCAGCTGCCTGTGGCATCACTCAACACCCCCATGTTGCAGATAAAGGAGACAACGCTGGAACAAGAGCAGAGGTTATCTATGGTGAGTTATACCTACCTCTTGCCCAAGGGATGTTATCAAAATGTATGCAAGGTAACCATGTCTCCTCTCTTTGCGTCTGGAAAAGGGAACACTGATCCACATTGATCGTGTGCTGGTCCCACTGCCTTCCCAGCCTACGAGAGAAGGCTCCTGTCCCGTGAGGCACTGCCAACCAACTGGAAGTTCTCAAGATGCCTTATGTCACGTTTGCCCTTGTGGTCTCCCCGTCACCTTATCCTGGGCTGCCACGACCACTGGCAGGAGAAAGAGGAAATTCAGTGCGGTTGGAGTCATACGCCAGCTCTTGTCAGTTAGTGTCAGTTCATCATTCAGGCAAGACTCTAGGGTAGTTTACCAGTTTGCTCAACAACCCGTACACGCAGCGGATTAACCCAGGCTCAGATTAGAAATGCCAACCTGCTACCCGGATTCAGGAGCTCCCCCCTCTCCCCCAGATCTGGGTGGCAGTAAGTAGGGAACGGAGAGAAAAAACCATTATAAAATAAGCTAGCCTTTCATCCAAGAGTCTCATTACTTAGGGGGGTGAGGGGAGGAATCTTTGTTTCTCTTTCTCTCTCATCTCTCTCTTTTTCTTTAACTTTATTCAACTATTGAGCAATTATTATAATGGAAGGGCTCGCAAAGGTTGCACCATGAAATCCCACCAACCTGGGATTTCATACCCAATGTTGATGTAGGTCACGGTCCTCCTGCAAGGGCTGATGATACATCCTACCCTACATCGGGCTGACAAGATCACGTGCTCTTTCCAAGCAGCCTGGTCTCACAAAGATCCCACCCCTGTTTAAATCGAAAGCACCATCGGAAGCAAGTAGATTATCTTGAGATGTGCTTGGCGTGTCTCCCCACGGGTTCCATTATTTTAGGTTACACCAGATCTACAAAAAAATGAGAAACTTCCTATCTCTTAAAAAGTAAAACGAGGAATTCAGCTTACATCGAAGTAGCAGGAACAAAAGTACTGCCTCCCAGCCCGTCCTTCCCAGCTGGCTATGGGACTTGAGGCATCTCATGCTCACCAGATGCTACACCATGCCTGAGGAGAAGCCTAGGGAGGACAGAACAGCTGTGAGCCTCAAAAATGAGCCCGTTTTCAACTCCGCTGGGGCAATAGACTGTCAAAGAGTGGCTCATAAAATAGCTTTTTCATTCAGTCCCTCAATAACTAATTACAGAGTGACTGCTGGGTACAAGGCATTTTTCTGTCCCTGCTCCCCCGCCCCAGGGGTGAACACCAGCCCTGCAGTCCCTCCAATGTACAGCAGACGCTAAATCCAGGAGGCGGCTCAGGCACCAGAGTAATTCGCAGTTATGGGAGGTGAGGAAGGCTGGCCCCAGGAGGCTCCGTTGAAAGCGGCAAAGTTGCTCACAATCCATAATCCAGCTCCTACACAGTCCTCCCCCCTCCCCCCCCCCCACCCCCACTCCCACCATCCTCATTTCCTCTGACATGAAATCTCCAGGTCTAGCCTGAGAGCCCTAACCCCACACTGCCTGCGGATTCACCCAAGAGAGAGAACATCACAACCCTAACTGAGGAGGAATTGCTTTTTTTTTTTTTTAATCTCCTTGCAGCCTTTAAACAATCTCATTCACTTGCCTTGCCCTAATCTAACTTCCTCTCCCGGGATATGCCTGCAAGACTCATTACTAAGAAATGCTGGCCTCGGCCACATCATAGGCTTAAGACTCCAGCCCCTCTGCTGCCATGAGCAAACCTCAGCTGTTCCAAAGCGAAGCCGTATTTCACCTCTCCCAAGAGGCCAGATGGAAGCCACACTACAGATTCCAGAAGGATGGGCAGATGCGGGGTAAGAAGGGAGACTCCCTCACTGGGCCAAGGGAGCAGCCTCGGGTCCTCTGTCCTCCAAGAGTACACGGCTAGCTTTGTTCCCCTGTCCCAAACAGGGTGCAGCATGGTTCATGCACGCACCAAGTTCGGTGTACCCTTCAGGTCAAGGGCGGGAGTGATGTGTGCTCCTATGTGCAGCCACTGTAGACTGGGGCTGGGCTCAGTGAGGTGAGTAGAGGGAGGCGAGGTCCAGCAAGGCCCATTAATTCATATGAGCGTTGTCTTAGCTGGCTGGACTGGAAATGAATTCATAGCCGGGCAGCCTCGGGGCCCTGCTGCTACAATCTGGGGTGGGGACCACAAAGAGTTTTCACTGCTGGTCATACAAATGGAACAAAACTTTCAAACGCAATTTCCTCCTGTTTTTTCCCCCACCCTGTGTCATCTTTAATCTGTGTTGGGGAGGATGTGAAGATCTTGGGTGGATCAACAGCACAGAGGAGAAGGAAAATCCTGTGATGTGAAATATTCTCCAGCAAGAAAAGCAATCGGAGAAGTGACCACGAAGCCACTTCAGCTGTTTGTGTGCTCTCTCTCTCTCTCTCTCTCTCTCTCAGAATCCCTCCAGTAAATAGTTAAAGAAAAAAAAAAAGATGATGGCTTTGGATCGCATGTTTTTACTGGAATTGGAAGGGGTTTTATCAAGAGAAGTCCAGAACACTCCCTTCTCACCTGAAGGAGGACAACACCATCCCCCCCCCTTCGCCCCCATTACAGCACCAGCTTGGGGAAGAGAGGGGTCCTGCTCATGAGCTCTTAGCAATTCCCCTATTTGCAGACTGAAGCTCCTTTGCTCAAAAACTGATGAATACGTTTTCTTTTGTGGCATGAGAATAGGTGACCTTTTCCCCCTGAATTCCCATCCTGGGGGCCAGGGAAGAGAGCCCAGGATCCCTTCTCTTGGCCCTTGCACCGTGGGAAAGAGTATCCAGAGTTGAAAAGCCTGAGAAATGCCCTGGAACAGCTTTGAAAGTCACTCAGCGTGAGCGCTTGCCCTCTGAAAAATCATCCCCGTTGTATCGCGACAGGCACGCCTCGGGGTCTGTGACCCGGTCCCAGACACAGAGCTGATTCCCTGTGTCAGCAGATTCACACCACTTGTCTCACTTCTGAAAACAGTTTCTAAAGAATTATCTGGTGAAGTCAGTTTCCTAGGAGAATCCATCACATCTCCCCAGCAGATATTTCCACCCTTGCAAACCATTAGATAAACTTAAAGAACAAATTAGTCCTCACTGTCGGCCCCCCCCAGCCCTCTCCAGGCCACCACTTAAATCATGCTACTTTCTCAGTGGATTTGAAGCAAGCTTTCAGATCGGAGCCCTCCAACCAAGAGCCCAAGGACATAACTCATAAGAACAATCGCCCAACAACTGTCTCTTCAACTTCTCCCATCTGGTATCTGCTCCCTTGTGAATGGGGCACCCACCAGCAGGAAGGGTTAGGGCCGGGGTGAGTTAAGTCTTGAAAAGAAAGGGGTGACAGAAAAGGAGCGAGATCAAAATGGTCCCAGGAGGCAAGTGTCGGTCAAGGGCTTTGAAACCCTTCAAATAGCTACTTCTGCTCTGTCTTGATTTTGTCCCACTCTCCAGTGTTACATACCTGCCACCCTAGAAACCATGAGCTCTGCGTGGCCACTGGCAATCAGCTGCTGGTAACTTTGCAAAAGAGTCTGCTCCTCGCCAGAATCAGAACAAAATCTACGTTGATTCACTTGGTATCCGTAAACTGAATTAAGCATCAGAGCGGCACAGTAGGCTGGGAGAAGGACAGATTTCGATGTCAGGTAAGCCTGAGTTCAACGTTTTGCCTCTGACACTGGTGGTGGTCAAAGCAGGCAAGGTGGTCAAGGCAGGTTAGTCACAGAGTCTCTGCTGTCTGCTCTGTAAAACCAAAGTGGTTACACTTACCTTGTATGACTCAAATAAGAATAAAATGGGGGGGCGGGGGGGATGAAGTGACAGTAGCTATTTAACACACTTGATGGAGTGTCCTAATGAATAGCACCTAGTTCCCTGTGTCTTTGATGTACATACAGCCATAACTGGGATCCCATCATTAAACTGGTTCCAACATTTTGACTTTGTCTCGGTTTCCTTTATAAGTTAACAAAAAACGCCAATAGCCAGCCCAGGTACCCATAATCGTTGTAACATTTATGCACCAAGATCATAACAAGGTAAATTATAAAGGCAAGTTATTTCACACAAAAAAGGTAAAGGGAAGGCTGCAAAGAGACGAGAAATAAATTCATAACTTTAGCTGCGCATTCTCTCAGAGAAAGAGGTCTTACTGTATTTTAATATGTCATTTTAACATATTTTTATACAGTATAGAATATAATATTACAGAGAACATTTATTGAATTGTAGAATTTCAGGGTCATTTAAGTCCAAATTCTTCACTGATACCTGCATACCATGTGAAATACTCTTTACTTTTAATAAGTATTTTTATGTTTATTTATTTTGAGAGAAAGAGAGAGAGAGCAGGAAAGGGGCAGAGAGAGAGAGTCGGAGACAGAGAATCTCCAGCAGGCTCTGCACTGTCAGCACAGAGCCCAAAGCAGGGCTCGAACTCACAAAGCATGAGATCACGACCTGAGCTGAAATCAAGAGTTGAATGCTCAACCGACATGAGCCACCCAGGTGCCCCAAAATACTCTTTACATTTAATTTACCCTTTAGAATGTTTTTTTAAAAGGCTATCTGAAGTTTCCCTGAGGTAAACAAGATAGTCACAACCCAAGAATAAGAGGTTAAAAGCGATGAGGGCAGGTAACTTGAGAGAATCCTCTCGGTTCATAGGTACTGAGCTGTAACTGGATATATGCTCTATAATTTCTCTTCAGAAGAGATGGGTTAGAAAGAACTTACAGATCTAAATGTAGTGGTTGTTCCCTCGTGAGCCATGGCCACTGCCGACTGACCGTGCGGTGAAAGGCGATGCTCAGTTAGTTGGCCCACTCCTGTGTTTCCCAGAGTGTGGTCCATTGCGTCCAAGTCCCCTAGGGAAGATGCGGGGGGGGGGGGGGGGGGGTGGATATTGAAAATGGGACTCCAGCCCTGAACTCCTGAACAGAATCTTTGAAGATGGTTCTGAAATTAGCGTTTTGCACCAAAATTTGCATTTTTAATAAATTCTGTGAAACCCTATCTGTCATGTGAAAAAAAGGGATGAGACAAAACATCATAGTCACTATTGGAAAGAGGCAAAAGCAGCTTACGTATTAATGGAGAGAAAGAGGAAAAACAGAAAGCCAGTCATCTTCTTAATGTGTGGATGTGTCATAATGTGTCATTTAAAAAGCACCCCTGTAACTCATTCCCATTTCAACTGCCTCTGGGAGAATCCAACTAGAAATATTGCCCTACGCTTTTGAAATGACTCTCAAAGTTTAGTCACATTTAAAACAAAAGGGTAGACACAGAAAATATTCATTTGCCTCAATGTATTACTCAAACACTCAATATTGCATTTTTCTAAAGAGTCCAAACACGAAGTTCTTTAGAGAAAGGAAAGACTACTGGGGGAAAAATATTGTTTTGTTGGGTCTGAATGCATCTTTCTAGAAAACCAATTATGCTGCATTCAGGCACAGGAGGATAAATTCTTCAGAAAGATTCTTAGGAGATAATAGTAGTGAATTGTTGAATGTAAAATCACAAGCAGACTTTTTTTTTTTAATTTCCAGGAAGAAGAATCAGCACCCTCTTCCAGTTCATGGAGAGATGTGGAAAGCGTGAGTAATATTTGCCAAAGGATAAGTGCCTCCTATTCATTCTATTCTAACGTAATCTCCTGAGAACCAAACTGTAAAACTCTGTCACAAGTGAAAATAAAAAGAGTAAAAACATGATAGAAATCCAAATCCACACCACCCATGAAATGAAGGTTGCAATTTCACCTTGGTCATTAGACCACATAACCTTATACTTACCAACAGTCCTTTTCACTTTCCTCGTTCCTATGCCTCTGTCACACCCTTAACCACATGCCATCTGCCTAAAAGCAGACTGAGGAGATTGTCATGCTAAGATAATGAGATAAAAGTCAAGATATACAAAGTACTACAGAATCCTTAGAAATTAGAGGTAATATCCACCTGGGGTGATAAAGAAAGTTCATAAAAATGATATTTTCAGAGATAAGAAGAGTGAAGTTCAACAAACAGAGATGAGATGACTGAGAAAGGATATTATAGAAAGAGAGAATATGAGTAAAAACGTGAAGGTCAAAAATGAGGGACACAAGTAAGAAAGGCTATGGCTTTCTTCTGCTTTCCCTCCACGTATTTCATCAACCTTTAATCGTCTCTATTAGACTCTTTCAATATCTCTCCAACCTGCTTAACATTCAATTCTCTGTATCATTATTCTCATTTATACCCTCAGTACCTTTCTCCACCTAGACTATTGTGACAATATTCTACCCATTTCCTCATTTGTGGATAAATCTACTCACTGCTCAGTTTCACATAGATTAAAAGCAGGATTGGATCGCCCAATGCCTACTGAATAAAGCCCCAAACCCCTACTCTAGTATTTAAATGTTCCACTCTGTCATTCTAGTTTTTGGTCTCAAAGTTTCCCTTCACACAGGTACACAGAGGTCAGATAATAAGTGAAGAAGATAACAAGAGGACTGACTCTCAATTAAATAGTTATGGATGACCTTTGAGAGCCCAGTCTCAACAGAGTGGTGGAAATAAGCCACGATGGATATGGAAAAAAAAAATGAGGCATAACAGTGAGCTAAAGAGGTATAAGTAGCTAGCTAGTATAGATAATTTGGGGCGGGGGGGAATTTGACAATAAAAATAATATGAATAATAGGATGTTATGCTGGGAGAGTTCAGAGTGCCAAGGAATGGCTTCTTGGTGCTGATGGTAGTAATAAATGGTGATGGGAGTAGTAGATAGTGGTGGTGGTGTCCCTGTTTGTGCTGGGTAGGAACTGGAGAGAGGAGACTGAGTCCCCAGGTTTCCCTCTCCAAAATCACAGCAAAAATAAGAGGTGTTCACCCACAACCACAGAAAAGTGGGGAACAAGTCAAAAGCCCTTACCAAGCCAACAATCTACAGAAAAATCTTAAAAACATTTATCAGAACCATGACTCTGAGTAGCAAATTTATTTCAGCATATTTGGGGAGAGGAAGAGGCAATGTCAATTAAATATAAACTTATTTATGTATTTGCTTATTCCCCAAACTTGTTCCAGAAAGAATCTAAGGCAGCCACAAAGTGCTAGGTGCTGGATAAAAGCCACCACAGCCTGGAATATGAGCTAAACTCCCTTGGCCACCAGGGCTATAAGACCCAAGCAAATAGATCGTAAACAAAGAGCTCAAAGCACCAAGCTCTTAAACAGAAGGAATAAAACTGAAGGACCATGATGAGAAGGGGCAGGTCCCCCAGGTGTACCTGAGTGCTGAACTGCTTCCCACCACATCAAAAGCAATGGCACAGCCCCTAATTCCAATTGCTGAAACATTTTAACAGCTGGGAATTAAAATAAGCTGTCAGCCAGCTCAAAAAGATTTTTTAATTCAAAATAAATCAGGCTAACAACCTGCAGATGTTTGGAAAGAAAATGTTTGGGTGACTCATTTTCAAAACCCAGTTCCCTAACTTTGCCATTTCAGGGCTTCTCAATGACTGCTACCTGCCCTTGGTGTCTAATCATGAGGCAAACTTATGCTGGCGTTCTCAGACTCAACACTGGTCTAACATGTTGATGATCATGGATTCCAACTGGTAAACTCAGCTGAAATCAGGACCCAAGAGCAGAGTCGGTCAGATTACTGAACGTGTTACCAAGTCTCTGGATCTCCAGGGATCCTTCAGCCTCTAATGATAGACAGAAATACTCAAAAGTTCTGCCCCAAAGTCTTTGTACTCAGGTTTGCATTAACCTTTGTGCCACATTTCTTAGAAGAAATTGGGGATAATATCAGTATGGGTTGAACAACAGAATAGAAACAGGGAGAGAAAAAAAGGGAAGAAGAGACTGTGGGAGCAATGAACAATATTGCGGACTCAAGATAAATGACCCAAGACAAATCAGCTCCTCAGAGCCCGGTCTGAGGACAACATGGGAGGTGCACACATCAGCGAGCTGCCCTTGGAGGAAGAAGAGAGTTTCAGCTTCTCCACCTGAGGACCATCTAGGTCAATTCCTTGGCCTCTTTCAGCTGGTAAATATAAAACAAACCATAATAATACAGTGATAAATCTGGTTCTAAAATCTGGGAGCTGTTGGTCTTCAAAGTGATGAGGTGGGAGGTATTAGATTGCTGCCAGGGAGCTGGGGGACCCTTCACCCGTTCATACCCAGCAGGTGAACTTGCCCCTCCAGGAAGACCTTCCCTTCTCCTTTACCTTCCCTGTCTTAGTTCAAGTGGCTATAATGTAGTGACACAGACTGGGTGGCTTGTCAACAACAGAAATTAACTTCTTATAGTTCTGGAGGCCGAGAAGTCCAAGATCAGGGTGCCGTCACAGTCAAGTTCTAGTGAAGACCCCCTTCTGGTTGTAGACTACTGACTTCCCATGTGTATTCTTACCTGGGTGAAAGGGTAGGAGAGCCCTTTCGGGTCTCTTTTATAAGGGCATTACTCCCATGCAGGAGGGCTCTGCTCTTATCATAACCTAGTCAGCTACCAAATTTCCCACTTCCTAATTCCGTTACATTAGACATTAGGATCTCAACGTATGAACTCTGAGGACAAATTCAGTCTCTAGCACTCTCCTGGCCTCAAGTCACCAGTGGTGGGAAGTTATCTGTGGCCTCTGTTCTCACCTCTTTTGTACACCCATAGGCATTTGCATGTTCCCCACTGCCCCACTGAGGGTCTTGCACACGGCAAGTACAACAATGATCTGCCTCCGATTCTATTTCCACCTCATCCTTGAAAGCAAGAGCTGTGTCTTGTCATCTTTGTACCCCCAGCACCCAACACAGGACCTCACATATAGTAAGCAATCAATAACTGTTTGCTGAATTATTCAATCAAGTCCATTAGGAAGAAAATTATTATTTTTAAAAAGAGTAAACTGAAAAGTCCCAAAAAATGTTCTTTCGATAGGTACATTTTCCCAAAATTCTTGATGACCTGGCCTCAATTAAAATTACTTCCAAGGCCAACAGCTGAAAAAATAATAGAACATCTTCAGCTAGAGGCTGTTTGGTCAAACTAAGAATGAAAAGAAAGATTTCTTAGAAACATGATACATGTATTTCTACCTTTGGAGCTTCTTCATGTCTCACTGCTACAGCAAATATTAGTCTCCCTGAATCCTTTTGAGCCAGAATCCAACACAAATGAAAGGTAAAAGGTCACAGAGACTTAGCTATAAGAGAAGAAAAGGGAAGCAGGAATGATGTGTTTCACATTTCATCCTATTTGCTTTTCTCATCACATCCATGTCAGTGAGAAAGGGGTAAAGAGTCTTGACTGTCTTACATACCACTGAAGACTGTCTCACCAAAGACTCAACCTCCTTGAGAAATGAAAATGAAATTATTACCAAGAGCATATTCCTTTCTAGTAAGGGTCGTTGGCCAAAAAGACATATGTTGAGCTTGATTCTCTTCTACACTATAGAAAATAGACTTTCTCCAGCCATGATTATATCAAATCTAAGTTGTCAAAATCAAGTACCTTTGTGTTGACCCCACCACTTACTAGTGATACCACCCTGGGCAAGTCATTTCATTTAGTTAGTTAGATGTCACTTAAATTCCTGCTGTGTACCAGGCGCCATGCCAGATGCTAGAGATATAATGGATAGATGGATTAGAGATCTTCTTTGACCAGGGCGCATGGGTGGCTCAGTCGGTGAAGCGTCCGAGTTGGACTCAGGTCAGGATCTCGCAGTTTGTGAGTTCGAGCCACACATTGGGCTCTTTGCTGACAGCTCAGAGCCTGGAGCCTATTTCAGATTCTGTGTCTCCCTCTTTCTCTGTCCCTCCTCCGCTCATACTCTGTCTGTCTGTCTCTCTCTCTCTCTCTCTCTCTCAAAAATTAAAAAAAAATTTAATGTTCTTTGACCTCACAGAACTTAATCTGCTTCTCCCCATCTTGGCACCCCATAGTGGTAAACTTGGGTCCCTGATACAAAGGGTTCTAATTAGGAATAAATAAAGTACCCTGTGTCAGGTGCCAGATGCAGTACCTAGAAAGTAGTATGGGCTCATTACATGGAAGGAACTATTATTATGATTAACCACTAAGTTAATGTCAAAAGTATTATAAACTAAAATATAGTACAATTATACAAAATATAATGTTCCTGTTATCATTCCTATTATAGAGAATTTTTAGAGCAAATTGTTAAAATAAAACCAGTATTCTGTTTCCATCAATTAAAGATACAGCATTTTACACACATTTAAACTTCCAATGTGGCTGTTCTGATAGACGAGGCACACCCAGACCTAGAAAACATTTTGAGGGAACCCCATCTCCTACCACTCCCCATAAGTCCTCTCAGTACCAGCTACCCCAAATGGCTTGCAATTCCCTGATAAAACAAACACATTCACCCTGTACTCCAATGGGATCCTGTACAGACCCCAATTTTGTGGCACCATTTTACAGTGTGTGTCCTCACCCAGAGCTCAGGTGTTTGAGGACAGGAATCATGTTCTATCTTAGCCTTCTGTGCCTCGTGGATTCTCACTCAGTTCCTGGTACACAGTAAGGATTTGGTCCCTATATGCCCATTATTTTAAAAGTAATGATTAAATGAATTACCAAGAGGGAAAAAATAGAATATGTTATTTATGCCTTACTCATCTTCTTATATGTAAAATCAATCACATTAGAAGAGTCTATTTCCTATTCATCTAGAATTCAAAAAGCATTTACTAAGGACACAACTGTTGTGTGTGCGACCATATGTGAGACCACATGAGTGACATAAAAATGACATAAATGCTGCACACAGAGTACACAAAATTTTCAACTTTGGGGGCTATGAAACACTTTGGAAGTCATATTATTCAAAGCTATCATTTTATTGGTTTTGAAACTGAGGTTCCCAGAATTTGATTTGCCCCAGATCAAAAAAACAATGTCAACTGACATATACACTTCCCACAAACACTTCACAGGTATTATTTCCTTTAATTCTCAAAACCACACTATGAAATAAGGACTAATATCCTCCCCATTTCGTTGGTGACGGAACTTAGTATTAAGGTGACTCAGTGACTTGCCCGACACAAAGCCAAGTCTAGGAAGGAGGCTGTGTGACCCACTGTCCATTTCTCGGGCCACCTCTCCACATTGACTGAATAACCTGAAATGATCCGAAAGCAATATATGAGCAGAATTCCAAGCAGGAACGCTGCTAACCTGGCACCTGGCAACACTGTGGAGAGTTACATCAGCACATGACAGAGACCGCTGGTTCATCCCAGGAAGGCTCCCGACTTCTCATCTCTCTTGTTATTTATTAAATGAGATGTTGGTTATTTTCATAAAAGGAATAAAGAAGGTGCTCTTTCTCTCTCTTTGCCCCCACCTCCCTCCTTCTCTCTCTCCCATCATCCTCTTTCTCTCCCTTTCTTTCTCTCTCACTCTCTCTCTCTCTCTCTTTCCCTCCCCCCCTCTCCTTTCCTCCCTCCATCTCTTTCTCTATCTCTCCGTCTCTCTCTGGCACAAAAATGGAGGCAGAAAGAACATGTGTGGGGCCACACGCTTAGAATCAGACCATCTCCCAAGCCACGCATTCACTCGCTTCAGCAGAGTAGGACACGCCAGAATCCACTGTAAATAACTGCCCTTTCGCCGCCCCCCCGCCTGCCTCCCCAGATGCGATCAAAGTTCTCGGTTAGGGAATTAAACTCCTCTACGAGCCACTCCTGCCACCTAGTGTGAAGAGCTCCAGAAAAAATAATTTGGGTTGATAGCAGAAGAAACACACTATAACCTCCAAATTGCAAAACATTTTCAAATAAATACCATTTAATTTTTATATGCTACAAAACCAATGAGCATCTATAAGTCAGCTGCAGTAAGTTGAGGCCATGATTTTAAACCCGCTGAAGGCTTTTTGACAAAATATTGCAAAAGAATGCATCATGAGCATAAGTTCCAAGATACGCCACGGTCACTTTGACATCAAAATCACGTGTACAAGTTACAAAAAATTTCCAGCCAGCAGGGCTCAATCCAATGAGATTGTACTTATACCTACTATGAAATTGTTCTTCCTAAGAAACCCCAGCTCAGGAGAAGCACATTTTCCCTAATGCTGAGACATCAGAGAATCATCTCTACACTTGTTTGCTGCATTGCTGTTATCCAGATAGAAAGGGCAATGTATGACGTAAGATAACATTTTCCAAAACTTCCTTACAAGAAATAAAATGTGTTTCGCATGGCTTTCCCAGTATCACCTGTCAGTATAGGCTGGAGACAACCTCTTGGTGAAATTCAGTGACAGCATCTTTTGCAAGAGGCCAAAACACATCCCAAGCACACAGCTTTCTCGTAGTGTGGTTTTACGCAAAAGTAAAGTGAGATCGTGGAAAGCCTGATTCTGTCTTTCAGAAAATCCTCAGTAAAAACTTTTCCTCACAACTGGCCACGGAAAAAGATGGGACAAGAGAGAGTTCAGGTTTATAACTTCTGGAGACAGCCTGGAGTGCAGACAGTTCATGATACTGATGAATGAAATACTGATTTCCTTCAACAATCAACCAGGAAAAGGGTAGGGCTACTGTCCCCCATGGAAACTAAAGAGCCAAACAAGTCTCATGACTGTGTGGATACACAAACCCCCTCCAAGAAAAAAAAAAAAGAGCTCTGAAATCAGAGTGAAATTCGGCAGCTGAAACTCACAGCACTTGGCCCCACCTCAGCACCTCCCCCCTCAACCACACAAGCACCCACGTACAAGCGGCGTGCACTGTTCTCTGCGTCTCTCCGGTTATCTAGAGTAGGAAATATAGACCTCGGGGGGGAATCGCCGGACACCAGAGGGACAGTCGGATCCGGTTCACGGGCAGGCAAACCATCGGTGACTAGTGTGGGCACAAGGGAGCATGAGAAAGAAACAGCCTTTTCAGTGGATCCGGTTACATCACAGAGGGTGAAACCACTTCAAAGCCCAGATATTGGCAGCCCGAAACCCACTAAGGATTGAAATGAAATACTACCTATTTCACCAGGCCTGGAGCAACGAATCAAACAACTTAATTCCTCCGCTGAGCCTCAGTTAATGATCAAGAGGCTCGTCTCTCTCTGGCCCGCTCGGCATATTGACTGTAGTTTGTCTTTATGTGCGTGTTTCATTTTTTGGAAAGCTGCACGAGATGATGGAAAGTCATAAATTAAGGAGGTATTTTATGGGAGAGAAAGGCTATTTTTTTTTTTTTTTTTTTTTAGTCCTGCCACCTGCAAAGTCCTTTTAGAGCCACAGCCGACAGAAGCTGAAATGTCAGAAAGGGATGGAGGCAAGAAGCGAGAGTCCGTGCTCTAGGAATGTGGCTCTAGGCCCAGGAATCCAAACGGGTTATCGCGGACAATAATTCTTTAAAAATATTTTCCAAGAACGGAGGCTCGTATCCCTAATCTGAGATTGTGTCGGGGAGCTCCTAAAACTCTATTCCAGCATCTTGCCTTGGAAGGGTCTAGAAATATCAAGGAAAGATGAATTTGAAAGCGCACAGAAGTCCTCTTAGACAGCTATCCAGCATTTCATCTACTTTTCTTTACCTCCTGCCGTCCGTTGGGGCTGTTCCCGCTTCCATGTCACTCCCGTGTCCAGATTAGAGCGCTATTCCTCTTTTCTAACAGTTCCTGAAAGCCCAATTCTGCACCCAACACCCACAAGAAAATTTCTCTTGCAAGTCACTTAGATTTGGAAAGCTTGTTCCTAAAGCCCCATCAGGATTATAAGCCACCTATCATGTATGTTAGTTTCCTCATTGTTCATGTGTTGCCTCTATTTCCAAAAAGATGATTCATTCTTTAAAAGTGTTATGTTCAGGATTCCCCTAGCACCTTTTTAGCCCAACAACATAGTAGCCACTAAGTAAACAGCTGAGAGTTGACTTTAAGTTCTAGATAAACTATAAAATTTAGCTTGAACTGGGGCGCCCGGGTAGCCCAGTCAGTTGAGCGTCTGACTTCGGCTCAGATCATGATTTCACGGTTCGTGGGTTCGAGCCCCACATGGGGCTCTGTGCTGACAGCTCAGGGCCTGCAGCCTGCTTCAGATTCTGTGTCTCCCTCTCTCTCTTCACTTCCCCCACCCATGCTCTGCCTCTCTCTCCCTCAAAAATAAACATCAAATAAAAAAATTTTAAATTTAGCTTGAATTGGACCTCATACCTCTACTCGGGATGTGACCAGGCAGGGATGTGCCCAGCAAAATAATTGCTTCCTCTGACACAGAAGTGAGTTTGCATGGTTTTTATCATTTACCATGGCCCAAGCTAGAGATTTTTCTTGTCTTTGTGCTCAAAAATGACAAATTGCACCTTATATATTTAGATAGAAAACAACAGCTGCTTAAAGAAAGGACACAAGAAATCGTAATAAAGGACTTCCCACCCCGTTTTCATCAAGTCCTCAAAATTGGAGCCACCAGCCAAGGTCAGTACAAACAGCACGTGTATGAGAAGGGCTGGCAGGATCGGGGCAGTTTTTAGAAATTGGTGCCTAAGGAGAGAGAGAAGGCTTTTCAAGGCATGAGCCTGTGTTTTTAAGATGACACCTGCCCCTCGCTATGGGACCAAGAACCTTGCTGCAAGAAGAGAATAAGCTCAGGAGAAAAACTGACGGGGCTAAGAAACCAGACTCAAATTGAGGCAAAGCCAGCCCGAGGCACAATTTGCAAGCAGGCAAAGTTGGCTGAGAGCACTCTTGTGATTCCCCTTTCTGCCCCTGTCTTTCCTCCTTCCACCAACTATCCTCGAGGTAGGTCCTCAGACAAACTGCTGGATTCCAGGACGCTCGGCTCTGGAAGCCAGCCCTCCTTTTGTAAGGATCCCTCACACTCTGGGATTCTCATTCCATGTATCAAGTACCTGGTTTGGAAAGCAATCTAATCAACTCACAGAACTACAAAATTTCTAATCAAAAAGCTTACTTAGGGATGGTTTCATGTGACCCCCTTACACCAAATGGAGGCCACAGGGCTGGAGCGATTAACCCAGTCTCCCATAGCTAACTAGTAGCACAACTGATACCACCCCGAAACAGTCCTTTGTTCTTCCTGCCGGAAGTCCTTTGTTGGCAGTCCTTTGTTCTTCCTGCCACACCGTTCAGTGACTTATCCAATAAATATTCACTGAGCACCAAGCATGTTCCACACCCTGTGTTAAACGCCAAATTGAGATCACCAAAATGTTATAGACGAAAGCTCAGTATCATTGTTTAAATCATTTACTCATTCAATAATAATTCGTTGCAACTTCGAGAAGAAAACAGAGGCAGGAATTTCCTTTACATTGGTCTTGGCGATGGTTTTTTGGATTTGACACCAAAAGGAAAGCCAACAAAAGAGAAAATAAGAGAAACTACATCAAACTAAAAAGCTTCTACACAGAGAAGAAAACCATTGAGAAAATGAAGAGGCAACCTACTGAATGGGAGGAAATATTTGCAAATCACATATTTGATAAGGGGTTAATATCCAAAATATATAAAGAACTCATACAATCCAATAGCAAAAAAAAAAAAAATCTGATTTTAAAATGGTCAGAGGAGGGGCGCCTGGGTGGCTCAGTCAGTTAAGTGTCCGACTTCAGCTCAAGTCGTGATGGCATGGTTTGTAGGTCGAAGCCCCGCGTCGGCCTCTGTGCTGACAGCTCAGAGCCTGGAGCCAGCTTCAGATTCTGTCTCTCTCTGTCTCTGCCACTCCCCTGCTCACACTCTGTCTCTCTCTCTCTCTCTCTCCAAAATAAATGTTAGAAAAAATAATTTTTAATGGGCAGAGGATCTGAACAGATGCTTTTTCCACAGAAGGCATACACATAGCCAACAGGTACATAAAGCAGTATATACACATCATTATATACACCTATCTAGATATGCCATCATATAGATAGGTAGATATATCACTAGATAAATAGATACACATACACACAATGGAATATTATTCAGTCATAAAGAAAATGAAATAGGGGCACCAGGGTGGCTCAGTCAATGAAGCATCTGACCCTTGATTTTGGCTCAAGTCATGATCTCGTGGTTCATGAGTGCGATCCCCACATTGGATTCCACACTGACAGTACAGAGCCTGCGTGGGATTCTCTCTCTCTCTCTCTCTCTCTCAAAATAAATAAATAAACTTTTAAAAAATGAATACAAAATTGTTATTTGTGACAACATGGATGAAACTCGAGGGTGTTACGCTAAGTGAAATAAATCAGACAGAGAAAGATAAATACCATATGGTCTCATTATATGTGGAATCTGGGGTGGGGGGGGGTAGCTAATAGATACAGAGAACAGATTGGTGGTTGCCAGGGGTGGGGGTGCGGGAGGATGGGCAAAATGGGTGAAGGGGGTCAAAAGGTACAAACTTCCAGTTATAAAATAAGTAAGTCATGGGGGTGTAATGCACAGCACAGTGACTATAATTAATAATACTGCATTGCATATTTGAAAGTCGCTACCAGAATAGATCTTAAAAGGTCTCATCATCAGAAAAAAATTCTGTTAAGTATGTATGGTGATGAATGTTGACTGGACTTGCCATCATTTTGTAATATATGCAAATATCAAACCATTATGTTGCACACCTGAAACGAATATGATGTTGCATGTCAATCATACCTCAATTTCGGAGGGGGCGCCTGGGTGACTCAGTCGGTTGAGCATCTGACTCTTGATGTAGGCTCAGGCTACATCAAGACCCCAGAGTCTACGATCCCGGGGTCTTGGAATCAAGCACCGAGTCAGGCAGAGCATGGAGCCTGCTTGAGATTCTCTCTCTCCCTCTGCCCCTCCCTGCTCCTGCTTGCTGTCTCTCTCTCTCTCTCTCTCTCTCTCTCTCTCTCTTGCTCACTCATATATATATCTATATCTATATCTACCTCAATTTTAAAAATGATTTTAAGATAATAATAATAACTTACCAAATATACACCCGGTGGTAGATTCTACTTCAAGTTCATTCCAAGAACGTCTGAAACTTAATTATTGTGATGACTTTGTACTGTATCGACTCAGCTAGTCTGGAACTAAGTTTCCCAGAATTCCCCCCTCACTATGGTGCAGGTTAGGGTGGATCTCTCAAGGGAAATTTGCCTGGGATTCAGAAGGCAGAGGTAAATTCTTGGCTGTGATGTTCTGAAAGTTGGTGTAGGTGCCGGGCACGGCTGTAGGGAGCTACAGGCTCATCCTACAGGCCGGGGGGGGGGGGGGGGGGGGAGGCCACACCTGCAGGTCTTCTAGCTTCCACCAGATCTGCAGCTTGAGTTTCCTCCCACCCCGTATGCAACTCTGGGGTGAAGCGTCTGGCTCATTCCACAGGTCACGCTGGTTTGTTCAAGTTTGCAGGTGATAGGAAACAGCCGTGAGTTCAAGGTGTTCCTTGCCAGCTGCAGTGGCCCTTGTTCTACTGTGCTATTTCTTCACCAGCTGCTTTCCCCCCCCCCCCCCCGCTTCCAGCTCTGTAGAACTATAGGTTTGCCGTCAGACCAGACACAGAGACGACAGCGGTCCATAGACCCCTTCGCCAGCTCCCACAGGCGTGCAAGGTCCCTTCAAATCCCTTCAAAAAGTAAAATAAAAGGCTGCTTCATCTCACGCATGGGGGTGGTGGTTCTCCTTCCCTATCTGAATCCTGATGCAGAAAAGCATCCTTCAATCTCCTTTAATCCTGTGTTGGTGACACACTAGTAATATACAAACTCCTAAAAACAAACTTGTAGTTTCCTAGTGTTGACAAATTATTTGTATTATACAAAAATAAATATAAATATATATTTATATGCAACTATATATAAATACTGATATATAACTACAAACTAAAATAAACCTTAAACTTTAAATATAAATAAAACTACAAAAATAACCACGAAATTCAAATCAGTTTCACTGATTTGTGCCTCGCAATGTCATTTTGCTGAAATGACGTCATGAGTGAACCTTCAGCACAGGTTATTTTAATATCTTGGGACTGCACCACCAGGTGCCATGTGATGATTGAATACTTGTGACCCTTTCTTCTATTCAGATCATCACAAAGGTTTCTTTGTATACAGTTTTCTGAGTTGTCACATGCCTGTCATTTGGTGCAAATGCTTCATTCGGTGATAAATTTAAACTCGAGATTCAGGAGTAAATAAGAAGTTAACTTTGCCACTGTCTGGGTCTCCCTCCTGGATCCCTCCCTCTCCCTCCAGTTCCTCCCTGGGGACACAATCTTGTCCAGGCTTAGCTGGATTCCTTGTTCTGGCTCCTCAGAATCTGACTAAATCAGTCTTCCCCAAGAGAACAAGGCTTTTAGCCTCCTCCATGCAAGACCTCTGGCCAAGGGAAAGCTGATTCTTTATTGAAGACGAGAGTAACACACCCAGTTTCGCCATATGTTGGAAAATTCCAATGAAAGCCTCAAGGATGTTTTCTCTACTTCTTCAGAATAACTCGTGTTATTAGCCACTGACACACAACTTCCAGTCGTCTGGAAATTTCATCCTGGAAGGCCTAACCCTAGTCCACAATCACACTAAGAAGCCTGCAAGGAGTATGAAAACGTCAGCCCCCCTCCCCTGTCCCCTCTCCTGCCTGGAAAGCTACTATGCACCTAAGGGCGTGTCAGCCACACAGAAGAGTGTGACAGCACAACTCTGAAGCTGGATTTAACCTCCAGGCACTACTGAATCCATATGATTCTGGCAGAGACTCTTGCAAAGACTCAGACACACAGTATATTTGCAATAATGGTTATTTCTAAACGCTGGCTTCTTTGTTGAAGTTCTACATGTGAAGCGTGATGAAAATCTGTGTTTAAACCTAAAAATTGTTTCTTCCTTTGCTTCCCTGGGTCCAACTGATCATCAGTGAACCAGTAAAACAGCTTATGGTCTCACTTCCCTAGATAAAATTTTAAGCAAGAGCTAATCTATTCAGATGACGTCATGGATGACAGACTCATAAGGAACTTTTAACAAAAATTGGAATGGCGCCCAACCTTGGTGGCAACTAGGCCACCCCCACCCCCATCCTCTAGTCTCACCCCCAGACACAGGGAGGCACAGCTGGGCTAGGACTCCCAGAGCTGCCTTGTTAGGTGCCCAGACCAAACAAGCATGGCTGTTTCCCTGGAGAATTTCCAAAACATCCAGGCACCTCTTCCAAGACTTGTCCTCACTGTGGGAAGTTATTGAACTTGAACAGGATGAAATCAAACACAAAAAAGAAGGATGATTACAATCATTGTGACAGCCGCTATTCCCTGAGCCTTCTCCTGGGCCAGGTATGGCCCTCAACCTTTGGCCAACAGTCTCCTATTTAATATTCACAGAAACCCTTTATTTTTCAAATAGGAAGCTAGAGCTTAGAAAGGTGAAGTACCTCCTTGCCTGCCCTCCCACATAGGTCAATGAAGAAGCTGGCCCCGTCTGACCCCAAAGCTCAGCCCTTGGCCATTATTGCCCCCTCCTTCACTTAGCATGGCTGGAATAGTATGATTCCACTCTTCTCTGGGCTTTCTGAATTTTATTATAACTTTGATAATTTATTTTTATTTTTTTAATGTTTATTTATTTTTGAGAGAGAGAAGACACAGAGTATGGGCAGGAGAAGGGCAGAGAGAGAGAGAGAGACACAGAATCCGAAGCAGGCTCCAGGCTCCGAACTGTCAGCACAGAGCCTGATGCGGGGCTCAAACCCACGATCTGTGAGATCATGACCTGAGCCAAAGTCAGACGCTCAACCGAACGAGCCACCCAGGCACCCCTATTATAACTTTGAAACCTCTTTCACCTGCCCATTCCCAATCGAATGATTAACAAAACGCCCTGCGTATACTTTCTATATTTCTTCTTAAATGTCTTCTTAATACTGACAGCCAAGAATTGTTTGAACCCCAACATGTGCCAAACAAGGTACATCTTCCCTTGTCCTTTAGCATCAGACTAGCATTTCCTAGTTTGACAGGTGTGATGGTTAATCTCACGGCTGTTAGGCACTTTCATTTGCTAATAACCAAAACCTTATTTAATTTGTGAACCCAGGTCAGCAGGGACTGTGTGCTCCCTAATGCCTTGCCTGGTGCTTGGCTCAATAAACTGCATAAATGAATGAAGAAAGGCAGGGAGGGGAAGAAGAGAAGAGACAGATGCTTAAAACTCCTCCACTCCCGGGGTGGCTCAGTCGGTTAGGCGACCGACTTCCGCCCAGGTCATGATCTCACGGTTCGGGAGTTCGAGCCCCGTGTTGGGCTCTGTGCTGCCAGCTCCGAGCCTGGAGCCTGCTTCCGATTCTGTGTCTCCCTTTCTCTGCACCTCCCCTGCTCATGCTCTGTCTCTCTCTGTCTCTCAAAAAATAAATAAATGTTAAAAAAGAATCTTTTTAACCTCTCCCCTCCTGGAGTGCCAGCTAGAAATACACGGTAGCCGCCCAGGATCGGGGAAATCTGGAAGTCTTCTCGGAGGAGTGGGATCTGGCATTGAAGAACACGGAGCATCGGCCATCGAGGACCAAGGGCTGAGGGAAGCTGGCAGGGAGCCGGGACACGTGCTTTTCCGTGCTCTTTGATGCAAGCCCCCCAGTAAGCCCGGGCGATGGGCAATCTCAGTGAGCCCGTTTTTTACAGAGGAGAAAATCGAGACCCTTTAGAAGGGTTAACTGACTTGCCAAAGATCACAGCTTGTAAACCATGAGCCCCAAAGACCTCTGTTTTTACTGCGGATGGTCAAGCTAGCAGGCTGGCCACTTAATGCATAACACTCCTCTATCGTTCTTAAAAGTTGCCAGGTTTTGCAGATCCTTGGACGATTTGGCCTCTGTGTGAACAAAGAGGAGTTTGTTTTCAGGTGCATTTTCTTTTCATTCTTTAGGCTCTCCTGCCCTCCTGTGGTTACACCGAGTTATAGCCACCTGGGCTTTCTTCACATATCGCAGGGAACACTGATCTAATAATGAGCAGGAGGAGGGGGAAGAGGAGGAAGCATGGGTATATTAAATTATATTTATATACAAAGAGGCAGTGCACGCATGTTTAGAAAGCCCCGCTCAAGGGGAACTGAATGTCGATGTAATTCATGGAAAGTAAGAAACAATGCAGTGGGAGAAAGCACTGGTCTAGACAAAGCTGCTATTTCAAGTTTTGGACCCCGCTGACTTGTCTACCTCGCTACAGTTTTGCCGGTTAGAAACAATGTCTTCAGTCAGTTATGAAACAGACAACAGTCTGTCCCCAGAGAGAGGACATCTGCATGAACCCTACCGGCATGTGAGAACCAGACCTCGTCCTTGGTCTCAAGCAAGTATTTGAGAAATGCCTGCAAACAGCAGTAAGCACCAGTTTTGCCTTTTATTCTTCAGAATTCTTTCTAATTTCAGAGGAGTGCCCGTGTGAAATGGACATCGCCCCATCCCAGCAGAGGAGACTATGACATACGGCTAACTGAGAGCATTCCATTATCTAAGACAAAGGACATTTTATTGCCAGGAAAAAAGGCCAACACTCATTGCTCTTAGTAGAGACGGTAGGAAACTGGAATTAGAGCACACAGTGAAAAATTTAAATCAGATGCAAGGAGGAGACTTCCAAAGGGAATGTGAATGGTAGGGTAGTATGATGCAAAGCAAACTGAACTCAGTATCTAGGGGGCTGGAGGCTAGTTCCCACTCTGCCACAAGCCAGCAGGGTGACCTTGAGAGGGTCATGCCACTGTTCTCAGTCCCCTGCTCTGTAAACAGAGTCACACTCGGTGATCTCTCACTGTCCATTTAATTCTAAATGTTCATAAGCCTGAGATCCTATGACGTTCCTCTTAGGAGGCTGCCAAAGGGAGGCAGAGGGAAGTGGCAGCGGGGAGAGAAATATTTTAAATTGTTTCCATTGGTTTGGACACAGATGTACTTGCAATCAAGGGCATGACTACAACGACCTTTTCAGATGACCTTCTATTCCAAAATCGAGGGAATTTGGGGATGCTTCTCACAATAGAAGCATCTTGCCTGATGAATAAAATCCCAGCATCTCAAGATTTTGAAACCTTAATGGTCACCTACTGCAACCTTCGGACTGATATTTAAATCCTACCACTGGCATTCATGCTCCTTCTTAAATACTTCCAATACCAAGGAACTGGTTCTTTTCAAGCAGTCTTTGAAAAGCTGGTCTTTAGAGGGAAGTGACTTCCGCATCCTTAGCTAACGTCTGCCTCACTCTAGCTGCCAACCGTTGGTCTGAGTTTTGTCCTTGGAGTCAGAGAGAAAAAAATCTAATTCTTCTTTGTCTTAATAGTTATTCAAATATTTAAAGGTATTTATCAGTTTCCTGTAAGTCTCCTCATCTAGCATCCACAATACGTTCAACAACTAATCCCCATCTAGCTTGGTTTAAAGTCCTTCCGCTGTCTGGAGTGTTTTCTTCTGACCACATTTCAAGAGTCTGATATGACAGTTCGGGAGTTCGTGCAGCATGGTGGTCAAGGGCATCGATTCTGGAGCCGTACTACTGGTGTTCAAAATCTAACTCTAGTTAGAATTTGCTGGACGTCAGATAAGTTACTATCGGTATAAACCTGGGCAAGAACTTAGACTTTCCTGTGTCTTCTTTTCCACACATTAAATAAGTTAATATGTATGAAGCACTTAAAATTATGCCAAGCACAATGAAAGTGCTCAACAAATTATAGCTGGTATTATTATTATTACAAAAATATGGCTTCACTCAATCACCTCCCTCACTGTAAATATATCACTTTATTAATAAGCACTTAAGAATTCATTAGGTTTTTGGGTACCTGCGTGGCTCAGTCTGTTAAGTGTCCAACTTCAGCTCAGGTCATGATCTCACAGGTCATGAGTTTTGAGTCCCACATCGGGCTCTCTGCTGTCAGCCCAGAGCCCGCCTTGAATCCTCTGTCTCCCTCTCTCTGTGCCCCACCCCTGTTTGCACTCTCTCACACACAAAAATAAATAAGCATTTAAAAAAAAAGACAAAAAAAAGAATTCATTAGGTTTTTTAGTGCTCACCTGTACTCTAAAGTAGGTACAACGAACTTCCTATCGATTAAATAAATCACCTATCACCTAAAACCTCTAAACTATTTTTATAGACCAGACTTCTAAACTACACTTTTCCCATATTGTACTCGGTCAGAAGGGGCTCTAAGAGAGATGTTTTCAACCAGGTGAATACAAAAGAATACCTTCTGTATTTCAACATACTGAGAGATTTTGACAATTGGGGTAAATCACTGGGGTTGAATTGGTGATATGTAGATAAAAACCTAAGCAAACCAAAAATAGAATTTTACCAAGCCTAGGAAAAATAAAACATCGTGCAAGAAAAATACTTGTATTTGCCACCATTATAGGACCACTCTGTTTTGCATTTATTTTGTGACCAGTGTATGGAAGAATTGGAATTTCAAATGAGTGGGAAACAAACAAAATTTTTTACATCACATTTTATTCACACCCTGTCAAATCTTTTCTTCCCTGCTTAATAATAAATCCTTTCATACGTCGAACAGGTCCCATAACTTTCCAGCTGCTCGCAGTCATTAAAACTCAGGCCCATCCTGTAACAAGTCTGGGCTCATATCTGATTCAGAACTTTCCCTCTCCCTCACTGCAAGTCAGGCCTATAACATGAGGGATTGGAGTGTGAAGGGAGCTATGCTTTTATTGCCACGCCACCTCCATGCTCAGACTCCAAATCCTTTGGGGAAGGGAGGAGGGGAGTATTGGTGAAGGACAAACATTTCTTTACTTAACAGGAGTCATGGAAATCCTCTCTCTGGCCAACCCTGACCGGCCAGCAAGGCTAGGCATGTTGGGAAGTGCCCAAAGTTGACTCTCCTGTGGGGTTCACGAGTGTATTGACTAGAGGATACCAGAAGTTCCTCCCCACAATATGGCTCACGCTACATGGATCCCCTGATGTGGGGGTCCTACTCTGGCTCCGTCTCTTCTGTCCTTGCAAATCCCGTCATAAGAGGTCCATCCAACAGCCCTGGCCAATGGGGTCCCCGTATCGTGTGGGTGGCCCATATATGTGGAGTTTCAGCAAAAGGGCTCGGAACCAGCCACCTCCTGTGGAGTACCTTCAACCCACTAGAGACTCAAGTGCACCTCCCAGGCCAGTCGGTGCTTGGAAGGCCAAGGCCTCCTCCTCAGCTCTGCGGGCTCCTTCCAATCCCTCCTCCTTTCAGTAAGTCTGAGGCCCAGGGTGTGAGATGCCAATCTCCCCGCCTTGCAGGGAGCTGCACACCCAGCTTCACAAATGATTGTCCAAGGGGTCCTTTCATTTGATGTGAGGGAAGGAAAAGCACCCTCGTGCTCCCTCGGGGGAGGTAGCAATCCCCTTGTACCGTGAGCACCGCACTCCCGACAAGGCCAATGACCAAAACCTCCCCGTCTCTTGGCACCTTACGGAAACTGACAGCATCCCCCTTTCAGTGCTTTCATCCTGTGTTGATGTGGTAGCAGCAGTGGCCAGGAAGTCTACCCCCTCCTCACAGGCCCCGGAAGGAGGTGCCTGGCTTCCCTCGGCCCCTTCTTAAAAGGTAGTAGGGCTTGTAGTCACAATTCTGGGACAGCCTCTGCTCCTGTGTCTGTCTCCCCAGCTAAACTGTGTGCTCCTTAAAGACAGAGACTATGTCTAATTCCTCAGTGTATCCCAGTCCCTAGCACAGCCCCAGATGTATGACAGGTCCTCCATAATTAGAGACTGCTTGAAGTGGGATTGAAAGAATAATTAATGGATGGATGGATAAATGGACAAGTGATGATAGATAGATAGATAGATAGATATAATTGATAGATATGAGATGGATGGATGGATGGATGGATGGAGATAATTGATAGATATGAGATGGATAGATGGATAGATAGATAGATAGATAGAGATAATTGATAGATATGAGATAGATGGATAGATAGATAGATACATATAATTGATGGTATGAGATGGATGGATGGATGGATGGATGGATGGATGGATGGATGGAGATAATTGATAGATATGAGATGGATAGATGGATAGATAGATAGATATAATTGATAGATATGAGATGGATGGATAGATAGATAGATATAATTGATAGATATGAGATGGATGGATGGATGGATGGATAGATGATAGATAGATAGATAGATAGATAGATATAACTGATAGATATGAGATGGATGGATGAATAGATAGATACATATAATTGATGGTATGAGATGGATGGATGGATGGATGGATGGATAGATAGAGATAATTGATAGATACGAGATGGATAGATGGATGGATAGATAGATAGATAGATAGATATAATTGATAGATATGAGATGGATGGATGAATAGATAGATACATATAATTGATGGTATGAGATGGATGGATGGATGGATGGATAGATAGAGATAATTGATAGATACAAGATGGATAGATGGATGGATAGATAGATAGATAGATAGATAGATATAATTGATAGATATGAGATGGATGGATGAATAGATAGATACATATAATTGATGGTATGAGATGGATGGATGGATGGATGGATGGATAGATAGAGATAATTGATAGATATGAGATGGATAGATGGATGGATAGATAGATAGATAGATAGATATAACTGATAGATATGAGATGGATGGATGGATGGATGGATGGATAGATGATAGATAGATAGATAGATAGATAGATAGATATAACTGATAGATATGAGATGGATGGATGGATAGATAGATAGATAGATAAAATTGATAGATATGAGATGGATGGATGGATAGATAGATATAATTGATAGATAGGAGATGGATGGATGGATGGATGGACAGATGGATAGATAGATAGATAATAGGACCTCTTTCCAGCTCCCAATAAAATTCACAAAATAAACCACTGCTGGTCTTGTGCGTTGATCTCAGCCTGAGACAACACAGGCCACTACGGTGAGAACTTCATTTAAGAGCCACCCTAGAATTGATAGTTTCAGCCTCTTATCAGCCTTTTGTATTCCTTTTCCTTCTCATTCTCTCGGGCTTTATTAACCTCAGATACAAGGATGTTTACATTATACAAAAAGAAGAAAAAACGAAATACTCTCTTTTTCCATCTAAAATATCTGAATGATGGGGCACCTGGGTGGCTCAGTTGGTTGAGCGTCCAACTTCAGCTCAGGTCATGATCTCACACTTCGTGAGTTCAAGCCCCACAAAGGGTTCGCTGCTGTCAGCGCAGAGCCCACTTTGGATCCTCTGTCCCCATCTCTCTCTGCCCCTCCCCTGCTGTGCTCTCTCAAAAATAAAATCAAAAACATTTTTAAAGATGTCACCATTCTGGGATGGTATAAAATAACCCTTAAATAACTGTCAGAATTCCACCTTAGAAGTGCTTTCTAGCAGTCAGATCTGGAGGGGGATGAGGACATAAAACCTGGCCTGCCCATTGCCAAGGCTTTTCATTTACTTCTTCCTAAAGATCCACCTTCCCAGGAACATAATCCATCCTGAGCCATGAAGAAGGACCAGAAATCAAGAAACAGGATGCACTCCTAATCCTCCCACCGCCTCCTGTGAGACTAAACAAGTAATTCCATTTGGTTTCCTCGTCTGTAAAATGAAGAACTTGAACCCTATGAATCTTAAAAGGTATCCACTTCTAAAATTCTATAAGTTGAAACTCTAGCTACTTATGACAAGTCTGACAACAATAGAAGCTCGTCTCGAAAGAGAAAGTAATTTCCAAGCCAAGTGTGGTAGGCTGAATAATACCACCCCCCAAAGAGGCCCATTGTCCTACTCCCTGGATTCTATGAATATGTTACAGTACATGATAAAATAGACTTTGCAGATATAATTAAGGTTACGGACCTAAGGTAGGGAGAGTAGCCTGAATTATCCAGGTGGACCCAATCTAATTAATTCTCTGTGCCCTGAAAAACAGAGAAATTTCCTCAACTGAGATGTGGCAGAAAGAGAAGTCAGGGATATTTAACAGGTGAGAGGGACTCCGCCCACCGCTGAGCCACACGGAAAGCATGAGGAGCATGACGGCAACCTCTAAGAGCATAGCGGACAGCCAGCAAGAAAACCGGGACCTCAGTCCTACAACCACAAGAAACCGAAGTAGGTCAGCAAACCTGAAAGAGCTTGGAGGCAGATTCATCCTAAAAGTCTCCGAAAGAGAAATGCAGCCCTGCCCACATGTTGGATCTTTTATCATACTGGCAACCTTCCTACTACTCCCTTTGAGAAACTTTTAGCATTCTGGGGCACCTGGGTGGCTCGGTCAGTCAGTTGAGCATCCAACTTCAGCCGAAGTCATTATCTCACAGTCTGTGAGTTCCAGCCCCACATCGGGCTCTCTGCTGTCAGTGCAGAACCTGCTTCAGATCCTCTGTCCTCCTCTCTCCCTGCCCCTTCCCCGCTCGCACGTGCGTGCACATGTTCTCTCTCGAAACTAAATAAAACATTAAAAAAATTTTTTTAAGAAACTTTAAGCATTTTATTACAACTTCCTCTGACCAAAGAATTAGGACTCAATTACCTATTGCATGACCCTATTCCTTCCCCAGTACAATGCTTGTTCCTTATAGAGTGATAACTGTGTGCCAGTCACTATGCTGTGCTAGGTCTGTGTTTTTCAAACCGTGGATCATGACCCACTGATGGTTTTTAAATTAATTTAGTGGGTCATGACCAAAATTTTTAGTAATATGAAATAGCATAAAACAGAAAATAGCAGTGCATTGCACATAGGAAGGATAACTATTGTTTCATGAAAGTCTTGGTAAAGTGATGTGTGTCCGTCCCTCTCTGTGTATATTGAGGAATGCCAGCCAATAAAGTAAAAAAAGGTATTTCCTCCTACAGACTATGGTTGAAAAAATTCCAAGTGCTTTCGATTCATCCTATCACTTAATCCTGACAACTACATATAAGGTAGGTACTGTTATCGCCGTCAGTTTGAAGATAAGAAAACAGGCTGGGGAAAAAAAAAGGTTGAGCAACATACTTAGGATCAAGCAGCCAATAAATAGTAGATTTTGGATTCAAATCTAGATCTGGTGATTCAAGTCCATGTTCTTAACCATATGCTGTCTCTCTTTAACAGGATTAAGAAACAAAACAAGAGGTCTTGTCCAAAGCTATGTTCACACCTGTTGGCAAATGGCTTATTACGAAGGGAAGACACATAAATATCCTAGACTAAGGTCCCACCTGCAGAGATCAGCTCTTGAAACCCTTCCGCGTAAATCATATTTAGGATGAAGACTGGTTCATAATATTTACGGAAATTGGACGTGCAGAAATGATGGCAATGCCAATGAAGTAGCAGCAATATTTTCCCCCATTGTTGCATTCAGCACTTGGCAGGGAATTAGCGTCTCTCTCGAAAGTGTTTGGGCTCCTCCATCACTATTCATTTCATCTTTCCATGACACATTGATTCTCCCAAACCAAACCCTACCCCCACCCAACTCCCTACTCCTACCCATCTGGGCAGGCAGCGGGCATGCTGAGCCATGCAGTCTTTCCAGCGGCCAGCCACTCTGCCATGTTCAAGCTGTGCGGTCACGACCTCCCCGAACCCACCCGCACACACAGCAGTGGAAACGGAGACGTTCACTCCAAAAGCCTTCACGGTGTCTTTCGTAAATTGTGCACATCCTTAGAATGTGAGCATTCTCTAACATTGCTCTTTCTGTCCTACACTTGCATGTCTGTCCCCCCACAGTTTGCTTCTGGCAATCTGACTTCATGAGAGCATCATGGAACAAATCAAACACATAAAGCCATCAAGCCATACTTGGATTTCTTCCTCATAATTTCTTTCTTTTTTTTTTTTTTTTGAAAGAGAGAGAGAGAGGGTGCAAGTGAGTGAGGGTCAGAGAGAGAGGGAGAGAGAGAGTCCCATGAGGGGCAGAGAGAGAGAGAGAGGAAGAGAGAGAAAGAGAAGTGGGGCTTCACCCAAAGCAGGGCTTGTGTTTACCCGATGTGGGACTCAAACTCACAAACTGTAAGATCATGACCTGAGCAAAGTCAGATGCTTAATGACTGAGCCACCCAGGCACGCTCTTCCTCATAGTTTCTAGTATTGGCATTAGAAACATAGGTAGAAAAATATTTTAAAGAAATGTGATTTATTTTTCCTGATATCATCTTCTTATCTTTCCTACTTTTTTGTGGAAAGAAATATATTACAGAGGGACATATCACAAAGAAACTCCTGAGAATCATTAGAAATTATCCAGTCTCAACTGGCCAAATGATACAGATTGCTATAGAAGTTAAAACCAATTCTTTTCCCTGTGCCATGTGGCAGGTTGAATGGCCTGTCGGCTTTTCGAGTGGTTTTGCAGATCAGACCCAGGCAGGTAAGAATGATTATAAGTATGATCCCCTTTACACTCCAACGTGAGTTCTGCCACTTTGCAAGGATGGAAGAAAAAATGAAAAGCTTAACTGTGCAGCCAAGGCTTGGATCACAGTGACCAGCCAGACGACCTCACCCCTACAATTACACCCTGTGAAAATCTGCACAGGAATAAAAACAGATCGACCCAAAGCACAGCATTTGGCACCTGAGTGCTGCACATGTAAAAGGAGTAGAGTGTGTTCCTTTAAATTACATTATGGTAAGTAAGGCCCTGATTCCTTCAATCCTTCCCATGGAGGTTTGCAGGGGACAAGTGAGTCCCTTTTATATAAACTGAGGAAGTCTTCATTCACGGCCAGAGACAAAATGCAGCCCCTCTGTGGAGCCGAAGAGCCTCGCTGACTACAGGGACGCCAGTCTGGAGGCCAGAGTTCACCACCTCCCCCATCCCCGAAGACCCTTAGAACTGCAGATAATGAGGTGGCCATAAAAAGCATCCAAAAGTCATTACAAGCCCTCATGGGTTTCTCCCCTGAGTAAAGGGAATCTAGTCCTCGAGCAGAATGCCTGAAGAACGCCGGGTTGAGAGAACAGGATTCTTTCTGGGCCTCCGAGCTTTCAATCACAATCCCTGGGTGGCCGGGTAATGATTTGGAGTTACCTTCAAGCAACCAGTTCAATCATTTTGACCGACGCAAGGTAGATTATTTGGCCAAGCATAAATCAATCAAATCTGATGTTCACATTGATCGGCGAGTTCCAGCACCTCAGCGCGAGCCAGTTGAAAACAGAGGCACATCCTTGGTGGAATTCAGAAGGATAACAAATTTCTCAGATAGGGGACAAAACCAGTTTCTGACACAAAGACTAATGGATCGTTTCTGGCAGCCAGACAGCCGGCAACCACAAGCCTCAAGACCCAGCAATTGCCCTGGGTGCTGCTTCTGGGGATTCCTCGGGCCTGTGCATTTTCGGGAGCTCTCCCCGCTCCCCCTCCCACCCCCCACCCCCTCCCTAACGTACTGACTGTACTCTGACCTCACCCTGGGGCAGCCTGGACCACTTCATTTGTTAAAAATACCCCAGAACCGTCCTAATTTCAGAAAAAGTGGCACAGTTGTAGCCAATGGTGCTGTTGTCGAGGAAGCCAGCAAATCAGGCAGCACAGATTCTGGTCCAGCAACACAATTAACTGGAAGAGCCTTCTGCCCCCGGAAAGGCTTTCTGAGCTTCTAGGCATAAGGGACAAAAGGAAATATGCCTAGGGGCCTTCGTGGGGACCATCTAATCTCTTTGTGGCAACAGAGCCCAAAAGAGAAAAAACAAAATGTCGATACATAGAGGGCTCATCCCGCCGATTCCGCCTTCTTTTCTCAACCATCCTCCCCACCACACGCCGATGAAAACGAGAAACATAGGCTTTCTTAGAAAAAGAGCTAAAACTCCAGTCTTACCCATCACCTATCATCTTAGCACTACCCTAATTCTTCCAGAAATGAAGCATGACAGTTGAATCTGCCAGCAACTTTACCCTCCCTTGACCTTGGCAACACTAAAAGAACACCACTTTCCCACTGATCCGAGAGTAACTATTTGAATAATTACTCTAGATAATCACTACAAATAAACTTTCCCTCTCTAATAGTAGCTGTTCCATTTCTGGATTTAATGTTATTCACCTTCTTCCAAATAAACATCATTTCCCAATGCCTGGAAAGTTCCAATCTTGTTCCAAATTTACATATTACTTTTCCATTATCTCAGGGCAGCAATAATAATAATAATAACAGTTACAACATCTTCCTTCTCCTAGAAGAATCCTGGCCACTTCTTGCACTTTTCTGGTTTGGAATTCTCTTATGGGCTTATTTTTTTTCTTTCTCCTCCTCCTCCTTAGTGGAAAATGTTACTTCTAGCTGCTGGATTTAATTTAATTTAATTTAATTACAGCATTTTCCACACATGCCCACAGGCTCTTGGTAATAGTTGCATTTTTAATAAATCTAATATATAATAATGACTTTGTTTTTAATTTTCCACTGAGAGTTGGATCCTAGGTTGAATACAGAGCTCCAGACAGGGGCGTCTGGTTCACTCCATGTGATTGAGTTTCAGGGAACCGAGGGGCTCCTAATTGGAAAATGGCTGTGCCTTCAACCTCTATCCACACACACCTGTGTTTAATGTCCTCCGCAAACATCCCATAGGATGTGAAATGACCAGTCTTGAGACAAAATGATCAAATAGGTCGTGCAGGCATTCCTCAGGCTGGACTATGAAAGGAAAATGGAGACGTGTAGACGTCCCCCGGCCAAGACCATTATAAAAAATGATTTTGTGAACAGCACTCCTCGATGAAGGCCTTTACTCAGGGACCTGCTGCTCTCCACCTGTAGCCACATCATTGGGCCTGTTCAGAGAGGTAATTAAATATAATCCAACCAAAAGGTGAATCCTATGACCTTTACAAAGACCATTCCATAAGCACTGTCAATGTTCATTGCTTGGCTGCTTGATGACTGCTGGTCCATGCTCAGTTAATCCAGCTATATGGTAAATAACAAAGTTTAGGGTTTTTCTTTCCTTGTCTTCCTCCCCTATCCCAGGTGCTCGGTAGAGAGCCCAAGACCACAATAGGCTCTCGATACTATACAAGGTTACTTTTATTGGGTGCTTGCCACGCATCAGACCCCATTCTAAGCATGTCACCTGTATTACTTCACACAAGCTTCTCACTCTACAGATGGAGAAATGGAGACCTACAGAGCCTAGGCGACTTGCTCAAGTTCGCCCTGCTGGTCAATGTCAGAATCTTCCAACGGCAGAGTCTAAGCTGTTAACCACCGGGCTGCACCTACCAACTAAAGCCCAGCAGAGCAAGATCTGTAGCAAAACACTCAGAAAGTCCTCCACTGTCTTAATAGATGGGCGCCCTCTTGGGGCCAAGCATAACAGACCCATACTCTCCTAGCCAGTAATTGAGATCTGCTCATCGAAAACTTCGCTATGGATTCCAAGCAGCTCTTAGAAAACTGAACAAGTGAGACAAGCCAGAGCTTCCAAATGAAGCTAAAGAGGCTGTTGCAGCCTTTCTCACTTACCTACCACAGGGGAGCAGTTTTCAACAAGATGGCGTAAGGGAGCAGTTCCCCCACGGTACCCTGGCGACCTTCTGTGGATCCACTAGACCATGCAGCTAAAGGCTTGAAGCACAGGTCGTCTGAGTCATCCCAAAGCGTCTCATGATCTTCCCAGAACACAAGAGCACGGGAGGCCCATGAGGAGCTGCTACCAGGCCATTGCCCACTCACCTCCCTGCCTCCCCTGGGAGGCTGTCACGAGACAGCTCATCATGGCCTCCCAGGGTCTGATGAGGTATGGGGTCTTTGGGAGTGCCTCCCTCAACGCGGAAATGTAGAATATAAATCTACGTGGCTGCACTCTAGGGTTGGCCCTTGGGCAATGGGGGATCCATAACTCGCGTTGCCCTTCCTTGTGTGAGCGGTGAGGAGCTTCATACCTATTGTTCCTTTTGTTGTATGTGTAAGTAGCAAATGGTCTGAATGGGAACATGGCTTGTTTTATCTGTAGCAGCCTAATCAGTCAGGCCTTGGCCTTACATTGTGTCTGGTGTGTGTCTGACAAACCGTCCCATCCAATGTGTCACCTGCTCAGACAATGTAATGGAAATAAACCAAAAAGAATGTGTAAATAAGTGCTCTCGTTTCAACTGACAGTGAAAACTAATACCCCCTCCCCCAGAAAATGTATATATATGTATTAAAGACGCACACACACACTTCTCCTAAAAATATCCCTGAGAGAAATAAAAAAGCTGCTAACCTAGGGGCATTTGCCTCTGTCTGTCCTTTGTTGAGCAAGCTAGCAGTAATTTGGGAAAATAAATGCAAATGCATTCAGCTCAACAAAATTAATATTTATTTTCTATAAACAAACTCAGTAGAATTCTCAGTGGGCACTTATTTCCACATCAGAATTTAAAATTAATTATCAATTCTGGATTTCAGAATCTGTGTGAATCCAAATGCTAAGATGGGTCTAAGGACAGATCCCATTTACTCATCAGGTCTCACATGGGCCATAACAATAAAAAGAACGCAGGGAACTCCCTGTTATATGGCAGGATTTGAGAATGAACTGTTCTGGTTAATAAATACAAAGATTGCCAATTTTCAAACAGTTATGTTCAAAGAATATGTGGAAAAAGGATTAACATTGAAAGTGCCATGAACTTATTTTGAACTACTTTTGATGATTCAAGAGTCATTTACAAGACAAAGGAAATGAATAATTATTAAGTGACGTAATTACCAAAGAATAGAGAGGAAAAAACAGTAAGGGAGACCATTCTTATCCTAAAGACCCAGACAATCTGTTGGAGACAAGGCTTTCGTTAATCGCACTAGAAAACAAAGTAGCAGCAGCAAGAGCCTCAGAATTACCTCTGGGAAAACCAATTCTCATCCATCAGATAGGCTAGGGGCGGTTGAAGATTATCTGATGAAAGAATGGCCACATTTTCGCTTTTTAATTTTTTCAAGGGCCTTTCCAGTTCGCCACATTGATCAGCTGTTATAAATCCCAGGTATAATTGGCCTCATGGACAGCGTATACAAAGGAAAGTTAAATCACTCCCTTCTGCAAAATATAAATGTGTCTGACACACCTAATCTCACTGGGATACTCACCCACAAAAAAAGTTACTACGAAGTCATCAACCTTTCCAGTTGGACTCCTTAACTTTGTTTTATTAAGAATGATGTCATGCACTACTCCTTAGTTTCTTTAAAAAAAAAAACAAAAAACTGCATTTCTTTCCCCATAGAAACATCTAACCATAAAGATAGTCTTCAGGCTGCAGCCATTTGAAATTTATCCAGTAGTATTCACACATGAGGGAGAAGGCCAGAGAGGGGAGAAGGGGTGGGGAAGAGGAAGATAAATAAACAGATGCTAGAAACAGGAGTTCTCCTTATGAAGCCCTTCAGAGGGAAGCCACTCTGGTAAATACTTAACAAACACCTCATTTCATCTCATTTCACAAGTTCAAGTCATAGAGTTTATTGTCTCTATTTAGTGATTGGGAAGCTAGCTTTGAAGGGTGTGAGTAAATGAGCCAAGATCAAAATGGCTCACACCTTGGCCTAAGTCTCATGCCCTGCCTGGCCCCAGCCGCTGTGCACTGGTACCCAGAACCGAGTGAGCAATTTGCAGACTGCGTATAATGCCCAGGGTCTTCAGCCAAGACGTCAACACCTCTGAGCTCCTGACTCTCGTGGCAGGACGAGGGGGCCTGAAATGGGGACAAAACAACAACAGGGAGACCGGGAAGAGCCAGGCTGCTACAATGGACCAACCTGTTTCTCCTTCCCGCTAAACTCCTAACAGTTTAAGGACAGATGTCCTTTCTGCTTAAGTTTCATCCCCTAGGTTCCTAGGTTGCTGCTTTGGGCACAGGGGGCTTAGAAAAGCTTCGTCAAACTGACCTTCACAATTCTTTCTGCTCCTAGAACAGGTTTATCCAGTGAATGGGAACACAATCGGACGTAACCAAAGCACACCTTTCTCCATTTCCCTAATGCCTCCCAAACCCACCCTGTAACCAAGTCCTTTCTCTGTCCCCAGATGTCACCTTGGGCAGATCCCACGCCTTTTCCCAAGCACTCTTAGAAGATATAACATGTAATTGATAAGCACCCAACACCAGTCCAGATTAACATTACATCCAAATTTCTAGGTAGTTGGAAATTGTCCCCCTCATCTCTGCCTGCCCCCCCCCCCACACACACACTGGCCCAATCACTGAGGCCATGGGGGAGGGGAAGGTGGTTCCCATTGCTGATCTACTTTCTCTCCAATCTGGTACCTGCTGTTCCTCTAGTATCGGGCCCAGGAAGAAATAATAAGAGGACTGGAGCAAGAAAGTCACATTTGAACAGTTTCATATTTGGCATCCAGCATACTCTCTTTTCCATAGATCTTTGTGGGTTCTTTAGAGACCTCTCTGTGGGGACACCGGGGTTCAGCCAGTTAAGCATCTGACTCTTGATTTCAGCCCAGGTCATGATCTCATGGTTCATGAGTTTGAGCCCTGAATTCTCTCTCTCTCACGCTCTCTTTGCCCCTCCCCCACTCACACTATCTCAGTCTCTCTCAAATAAGTAAGAACCTTTAAGCAAATAGTTAAAAAAAAAAAAAAAAAAAAGACCTCTGTCTCCTTAACAAGGGCCATGCTTCGCCTCCTGCTGTTCCCCTACGACAGGTCCCTAGACATGGGGTTGCGAGCATTCAACCCCTCTGTGCAGTTCCTATGCCTCTCCAGCAGGTTCTACCAGGAGGGATACCTATAAAAACAGTCCCTTGCATTGGCTCCCCACTGGGTTCCCAGAAAACCTGCCCATTTCCCACTGTTTGTGTAGATAGAAACTATTCCCAGAACCTCTTCTGTCTCCTACCAACCAGGTGCAGGCCCAGCCTCAACCTGCTGACTTCACACTCCCCCCGGAGGGGTCCTAACCATGTCTTTTATTTTCTGTTTTCTGATGCTTGAGCATCTGAGGACTTGCTGACCCCTGAGAGACTGAGCCTCGTAGCGTTAGCCAGTTCCTAGAGATGGCAAATAATTTACCCGTGGGGGCAACTTTCACATGCAAACCAACCAATAGAGCCCACATCTCCACACCTCCTCCATCAGACCCTTATCCACCAGACCACGATTTACCTGCCCTAATCACACCAGAATCAGGCACCAATCAAGTAGAGACAGCCTCTAGGCCCAGAGCCCACTAAAATTATTCATACTGGCTAATTCTAAATCTGCTTACTCTGTGTCACCGTTCCTTCCTGCAGAAACCATGAAAAAGCCTCTTACCCATAGTTTGTCCTTGTGCCTGTTGACTAATCTGGTGCCTCCCTGTGTGTGCCCACCCCCATGGTGTAGCATGCCCTGTCCTCTTGGGAACTCTGAGTAACAGCCTATCTTTTCAATGACAAGAGTCTCCTGATCTGCTAGCCTTGTTATACCTCGCATTTTCTATTAATACACTATATTTTACACAGAAAGGCATCAAACACTAGACCCTCTGTTTCCCAAGCTCCCGGGAACATTTACTCAATTCTCGGAGGCCCCGTGCTTGGCTTAAGTTGCAGGGACTCATGCTCAACCCACTCCCCTGGGGAGGAGTAAGGACAGGCTACAACCCTCACCAAAGGAATTCATACTCTCCAGTCTCTCTTTGAACAACCTCCAACATCTTTCATAACCTTGAGGTAAGTGATAAGTGAAAGGTAACAGAATCATCATTATCAGCTCCGGGCATTGGCTGACCTGAACACGAAAGGGTCTCATTTTAATATCCCCTCACACAGGCCTCTTGGCTCCATGGGTCTCTCCATTTTGGAGCCTTTGGAGAGTCAAAGTTCTCAAAGTTATGTCTAGAAGGAGCTTCAGTCATCAGCTACGAACTCACTCTCGTTTTACACATGGGGAAACTGAAGCCTTTCTTTAGCGCAGTTTTTGTTCCAAAGTCTCACAGGAAATTAGAAGAAAGCATAAAGAAGGAAACAGATAAATAAACCAAAGCAAAGCAAAATAATCCAAGGGCAGCAATAATAAAAACCCCACCTAAAAGCTGGCCTTGGATTAATGTACCAAGGTAGACATCAGCTTCCCTGAGTAGGGGCTCGGTCTCTGTGTTCCAACAGGCCCCTGTGCACATGTCACTGTGACCCCTTGTTGTCGCTGTTGTCTTGCCCCTTGTCTCCTTCCTAGGCCCTGAGCTGCTTGAGGACAGGATCCAACTTGGCTTCAAAAATCCATCAAAAATTATGGGGCACCTGGGTGGTTCAGTGAGTTAAGCCTCCGACTCTTGATTTCAACTCAGGTCATGATTCCAGGTCATGAAATCGAGCCCCATGTCAGGCTCTGTGCTGACAAACCAGAGCCTGCTTGGAATTCTCTCTCTCCCTCTCTCTCTGACCCTTCCCCACTCATACTCCCAGGCACACATGTCCTCGCTCGCTCCCTCTCTCACTCTCTCTCAAAATAAATAAATAAACATTCTTCTTAAAAAGATCCTGGAATAAAAAAAATATGAACAAGATGTGGTTCCTGCCCTCAAAGAGCTTGCAATCTAATTTCAGCAGGTAGAGGATGAGGGGGATGAAAATAAACAGATAATGTCAATATAAAGCAGTGAAAGTAATCACTGCAGGATGTCCAAGATCATATGCGAGCGTAAGAGGATAGCCAATCAGGCGAAGGAGGTCTTCCTGCAGAATGACAGCTTTGTCTTAAAGGATGAATAGGAATTAACATGTAACACTTGGAAAAGGAAGGGACGTCACAAGGGTGCTTGGGGCAGGAGGCAGGGCCTGAGACTAATGTCACGCTACGTGCCCAGAACCACCAGTTACTTGATCTCCTGGAGAGTCGAGTTCAAGGCCAGGAGCAATGGCAAGTAGGTGACGAGGCAGCCTGGGTAGAGGAAGGGAGCAGTGGGCCACATGAAAGAGAGTGCTGCAGATAGGAACACAACTGCACACGTGTAGACTCCTGACAAGCTATGCTTTTCTAAATGTATCAAGTCAAATTCCCATTCTTGGTCCCACTTCATTTAGCTCCGTGGATTCCAGAACCTGCAAAACCGATTTGATCTGGTTTAAATTAAGACAACCTCCGATGAATCAGGCCAATTGGTTCCCCTAATTGCTCATGTCGCCATTATTCCGGCCTAGTGTTGTATGTGGGCCTCCTGAAGGCACCAGAACAGAACCAGGAAGAACTCTTTACCGAGTTGAGATCTTGGCAAATCCTTTCTGTGCTACGTTTTATGTGGCGAAAAATAAAATGGTTTTAATTATTTGCTAACTGTGGTGCCTCCTCCTCTAAAATGTAATGCGGATTTAATCCGGGAAGTTCAAACTGGCATACATTTATTTCATCACATTCCGTAGGGATTGATTTAGGGAATAATTTTACTCAGTGGTGGAAACAAAAAAAGTACGCAGGCCTGAAAATTCAAACTCCACCGGCCAACAGGCAACTGGTTTACAGTATGCAAATGCCTTAGCAGGCATCCCCATGGAAATCATTTTCCCTTCTCCACTTTGAATTAGTCCTTTGGAGCTTTAAAACTTAAAATCAGAAGTTTCCTTTTACCAAGGGTCAGCCCTGGAAAATTGTTCCCTACCCCACAAAACATACTCCCTTTTGGGATTCCCAAGCTGAAGTTGATTTCCTGAATTTACCAAATGCTTATTCTCATTACTGTTTTACGTCCTCTAATTGAGGAAATTCTCTCTTTCCAAAGGCGTAACTATTTCCAACAAGATCCCACTGTTTCTCTGCAAGAAGCATGCCAGGAGAATTACGGCTATACATTTCAATACTTTCTTATTTCTGCCAGCCAAAGGAAGGAACTTCACCAACATCATCCCCTCCCTCAATCAAGATTTACTTATTTCCACATCGACACAGGAACCAACAGAGAATAACCTGATGATTCCCTTGAAGCAAGAGGCTTGCAGGCCAAAGTTTTAAATTACTGTTATTTATTCCTTCTTCCATCTATTATAAGACATCTCCACAATTATCTCTATCTCCTCACCCACCCAAGTGAAAAAATTGACTCAGGGCCAAAGGTTGGGGGTGGAGGTTGTGGGAGGGGTGGGGTAAGCCATTTTAAAGGAATGCCAAATAACCAAAGCAGTGTATCTAAAGTCAGCAGGATGCTTCTGGAATGGTGTCATAATTACAACTATTATCTCATTAGGTTTGTATAGAAAGCATCATGCTTGAGGAAAAGAAAAGCTCAGAGTTAAAAGGACTCTCTTCACGGTTATAAAACTGGAAAATGGCAAATTATGGAGCTGGAGTCTTGCAGTCTTTAGGCTGCCTGACTCCACACACAGCTCCATGAGGCACAACGTTCTTGCCAGTGTGCCTGCCATACTAAAGAGGAAGTGAACATTTCCCGTGCTAAGATCCGATGGGAGCCGTGGTTGCATTTCAACGACACGTGTCCTTCAAGACATAACAACTGCTGGCCTGGATGGAGAAAAAAGGGAACACCTGGGCACCGTTGTTGGGTTGTAAATTTGGGGAAATTGTGTTGGGGAAACAGTACAGAGGATCCTCAAGAAATTAAAAATAGAACTGCCATATGATCCAGCAATTGCACTTCTGGAAATGTATCCATAGGAAATCAACACACTAACTCGAAAAGATGTCCGCATCCCCACGTTCACGGTGGCATTATTTACAATAGTTAAGACCTGGAAACAACCCAAGTGTCCATCGATAGATGAATGGGTAAAGAAAGTGTGGTGTATGTACACGAGGGAATATTATTCAGCTGTAAAAAATGAGGAGAGCCTACCATCTGCAACAACATGAATGGACCTTGAGGGCATGCTGCTAAGTGAAATAAGTCAGAGAGAGAAAGACAAATACCATACGATCTCACTTACATGTGGAATCTAAAAAAGCAAGACAAAGCTCATAGAAAAAGAAATCAGGCTTGTGGATACCAGAGGGAAGGGCTGCGGAGGGAGAATTGAAAGGAAGATCATCAAAAGTTACAAACTTTCAGTTAAAAGATAAATAAGCACTCGGGGCGCCTGGGTGGCTCAGTCAGTTGAGCGTCTGACTTCAGCTCAGGTCATGATCTCACAGTCCGTCAGTTCGAGCCCCGCATCGGGCTCTGTGCTGACAGCTCGGAGCCTGGAGCCTGCTTCAGATTCTGTGTCTCCCTCTCTCTGACCCTCCCCCGTTCATGCTCTGTCTTTCTCTGTCTCAAAAATAAATAAAAATTTAAAAATAAATAAATAAATAAGCACTAGACACGGAATGTACAGCATGAAGACAAGAGCTAACACTGCTATATGGTACCTGGGAAGCTGTGAAGAGAGTAAATCCTAAGAGTTCTCATCACGAGGAGAATAATTATTTTTAATTTTCTCCTTTCTTCTTTTTTATTATGCCATTTTGAGATGATGGATGTTAATCAAACATCAAACCGGCTGCAACAAACATTTCACAATATATATAAATCTAACAATCACGCTGTATGCCTTAAACTTATACAGTGGTATACATCAATTATTTCTCCACAAAACTGAAAAAAAAATGGGTCCTTAATAATCAGCACTATTAAAATTATATAAACCCCACATTTGTAAAAATCAGCTCAGCCGTTATACCTTATGATACTTTATGACTTGCTAAATAAATTCTTCCTGAACTGAAATGCAGCCCTTCTGAAGCACTCTTTCCCTATTCAAATAATTGCACTGACATCCCATTAGCAGATGATGAAGTACAAATGCTTTAGCGAGTATCAAAGCCCTTCATTTTCAAACAGGGACTCAAGGCACTGAACCCGATGGGTCGTTCTACTTCCCTAAGCTGGAGTAGATTGTGGTGGACCAAAGGGCAGATCTAAGCAGTCTGCTCTATAATGGTTGGAGCTCAAGGATAGTTCCCTTCTGTCTACCGTTGGCATGTTTGGAATGTTACCGTAATAAAAAGTATTGTTTTAAATTATAGTCTCATAGTACACTGTCTCCCAAACTTCATAATTTTGGCCTAATTGTATATGTATAATAATACATATAATATTACATATAATCTTTTTCTTTATATTGACTCTAAACTGACCCACTGTTTTAACAAAACTTGTGCTAATAATAATATTCATGAAATCCTAGGTTTAATGTGCTAGCGATATCATCTTCTAATATACAGTAAAATCTAGATGTTGACTATCAAAATAAAAATATCTCTACATATGACATCAACAGTAATCATTCATACTAACAACGGTATACAAATCCTACTTCAGGAAATGCCAATAGGAGAAAAGTATTGAACCTTGGCCCTTCCTTATTAAAAACATCAAGTTCTTGGGGCACCTGTCTGGCTCCGTTGGTAGAGCGTGTGACTCTTGATCTCGGGGTTGTGAGTTCAAGCCCCATGTTGGGTGTAGAGATTGTTTTAAAACAAAATCTTTAAAAAAAAAAAAAAAAAGAACATCAAGCAGTTCAATTACATTGAAACGAAAGGGGAGTTGCCTTTGTAAAGGCTGACTGGGGCCAAGCTGAGAAAGATCTTGAATGAAACTCCACTTTGGCAATTTCTCGGTTATTCTGTGTTTTTTCGTGACCTCAATAGTTTTGAGAAGTACTGGTCAGGTAATTTTTAGAATATATCTCAATGTGGGATCATTGGGTGTTTTAATCCTAATTAGACATGGGTTATGGGGTTTGGGGAATCCACAGAGATAAAGTCCCTTTGTCATTACATAGCTGGGTATGTGACAGCAACAAGAAATCACCAGGGGTATTCACCTTGATCATTTTGGTTAAGATTTATTTACTATAAAGTTACTGTTTTTTCCCTTTCTATATTCTATGGCTTGTAGATGAGTCACTAAGTCCAGCCCACACTTGATTGGGGGTGAAAGGGGGCAGGAGAAATAAGTTCCATCTCCCAAGGGGTAGAATAGCTACATATATTTGGAATTCTTCTGTAAGGAAGGTTTTTCTCTTTTATATTTATTTATTTATTTATTTATTTATTCATCCAATTATTTCTAGCACTATGGGCTCATGCATATTCATTTCATACTTCAGATTATAATTCAGTACTCTATGTATTTTTTTACTTTTTTGAATTATTCCAGCTCTGGCCATCAGGAGCTTTTTCAGGCCTGTGCTCTCGTCCCTTCATCATGCCTCTATCCTTTTGTGGGGTTTTTTTTGAGCACTTCTTTGCCTGCCACTACAGGGTTCTCCAGGTAAATCTTGCGTTTTCCTTGCTCTATCCCTAGAATCAGCCATTTCTCCAAGGAAGCCTGGTCCATTTTATTGGAAAACGGTACTTAGAAAACAAGATCGGGATGCTTGGTGTGCTCATGCTCGTGCAGTATCACTGCTTCTAGATCAAGACGCTTCCTTCTAAAATATAAATAAGAAAGAGCGATGGGGGTCGGGGAGGAGATCAGACCAATGGTCTCTGGGTTTTTGTTGTGTTGATCCCAGTAACGAGCTGAGCAGTGATTTACATTCTGGCTTCTCTTGGAAAACAAAATAAATCCCCCAGTTTAGTTAGTTGGGTGGGACAATGAAGGTAGGTGACCCGAGGATGCCAGAATTGGAGTGAAATAGAATAGGGGGCAAGGGGGCAAGCCATGGATGCCAGTTCACCCTTCACATGGAGGACAGGCCGGCTCTATGCCCATTGTTCCAGTATAATTATTAATAGCACCCTTTTCACTTACAAAAGTGTCCCAATTTGGACAATTACTAATCTGGTCACCCTAGAAACTGCCTTTGTGATAGCTAAATCGCTGACAGAAAATTGAGGGCGTTTTACTACGTCAAACAACATAACCATTCTTTTGTACCTCTTATAGACATTTCCATGAAGATTTAAACCATTTTTTCAATATTCCTTGGATTTCAAACGTGTTTCTGTTAAACTTTCTGGCACCCAACTGGCCTCCCTGGGCAGTGGCCTCCAAAGAGGTGAAGAGTGTCCATCTGAAAAGCCCATTGTTTTCCAGGGCACCTGGGTGGCTCAGTCGGTTAAGTGTCTGACTCTTGATTTCGGCTCAGGTCATGATCTCACTATTTGTGAGTGAAAAGTCCCACAATGGGCTCTGTGCTGTCAGATCCTCTGTCCCCTTCTCTCTCTGCCCCTTCCCTGCTGGTTCTCTATCTCAAAAATAATAAATTAATTAAAAAAATGAAAAGTCCATTGTTTTCTGAATTAATTAACCCCAGCAACTTTGCTAGATTTATAATCTCTGAGCTGCTTCAATCAAAGGCCCATTTGGTGCCCTAAAGAGCAAATATGACAAATGGGAAGGAAACAATGTACTTTCTAATGATCTTTTCTTACTCTCCCTCTCCTTGTCAGCCAGCTGTGTGGATTACACGTTCACCTTCTGGCCACGCCTTCCTCCATGATGTGTCCTTGCCATCCTCCGAGGTGCCATCTTGAAGGACAGATAGAGTGGGGGGTAAGCTGAACTCCATCCTCTACGATTCAGATTTTCAGATTTGGAATTGACGTTTCTATAGCAAAAACTGTTTTCCTCTTACATAAAAAAAGGCAGAGAAAATCGTACAATGTAATCTGAACACTCTACTTGTCCACCCAACAAGTAAAAACTTCCGGTATTTCCTGGCAACGGCAGAATGCAGGGAAAATGCAACGTGCCAAATTTGGAATCTAGACGAACACTCGCTTTTAAATAGGTTTTATAAAGCAATACTAGCTCCAGGAATTGTGGTCCCAGAAAATTTAATCAACTGCAAAAGAGCCATAATCATTTGGGCAAGTTTGAGAATTAAATGGCTTGAAATATTTGGACTAGAAGCGTCTCCTGGTTTCTTTCAAACTAAGTTGCTCCAGCCAGGGTTACCTAAGTGCAAGCTAGCCTAGGTGACATTTTTATATTTCCAGGAAGCTCTTGTGCCAAGATTCAGCCCACAGAGAATGATCAGGTCTTCATTAAAACTCCCAGAAGTAGGATTTGAGACCAGGAAATAAGACATTCTCACTGCACCAACGTGTTTAGCACCAGGGCTCAAATTATAAGAGCTGCTCAGGAACTAGGTCTCAGTCCTGGCAGAGGGTATGTTATAAAACCCGAAGCTCCTACCGCGGCTTCCCTACTTCCTGCAGTAAGGAGAGAGGGTCGGCCTGGAGGTCAGAAGGCAGGTGCGAAACAGCCTTGCTGGAGTGGCTCCCTCGGCCTGGCCTCCTGAGGAACTGAGAATGAATGCGGGCCAGAGCCAAACCCGGGAATATCTGGGGAGCCGACCTGAGGTTCCCAAGTGGTGACCCCTCCACCCCACTCCCACCCCCACCTCTTTCTTCCGCCTCAAGGTCAGGCATCGCCCTGGGCTGATCTTGCTCAGGGTGGGTATCAGAATCACCTGCAAAGCCTTTCACACTTCACATGGCCGTGTTCACAACTCAGATCAGTAATTCCAGCAAGAGTTGCATCAGCCACGCGCATCACTGATGCCGTCCTCGCTGGGTTTTGAGCAAAGCGAGAGAAGATAGGGTGTCAGTGCTGGGCTGTAGGTCAAGGAGGCTGGCGCTCTTGTTCTGATATAGCTCTTAACCTACCACGTGATTTGAGATACATTGCTTAGCCTCATTGGGATCCAGTTTTCTCAAGTGCAGAATGAGAGTTTAGAGTAGGTAAGTACGGTGTAATGGGAAGTACACAGGACCAGGAGTCACAAGTCCTGATTTTAAAACCAGAGCACATAACTTAACCTCCCTGTGTCTCAGTCTCCTTTCCTTTGAAATGCGGGTGATGGATGACAATGTCTTTATTCCAAGGCTATTTTGAAGGTCAGATAAGATGATGGGAGAGGTCTTTAAAAACTACTGGGGCACCTGGGTGGCTCAGTCACTTAAGCATCCGACTTCAGCTCAGGTCATGATCTCGCAGTTCGTGGGTTCGAGCCCCGCATCGGGCTCTGTGCTGACATGTCAGAGCCTGGAGCCTGCTTCGGATTCTGTGTCTCCCTCTCTCTCTGCCTCTCTCTCTCTTTCTCTCTCTCTCTCTGTCTCCCTCTCTCAAAATAATAAACATTAAAAAAATTGTAAGTAAAAAATAAAAAAACTATTAAGAGATCCATAAACATACAGCTTGACTCCCTTGTCGCTGCTATTATCATCTAAGCTCTCTGCATTCTGAACTCATGATTCCAAAGGTTTTCAAAAGGGAACAATAGTTACTGTCCATGACACTTCCATGGCTTGTCCACGGTCTTGTAGCTATTCTTCCTTGAGATGGGATCTTAGAATAAAAGAATGAACCAAAGACTAGTGCCACCCCTGCTTTGCTTTAAAAAAGTCCCACCTGTCCACCAGCGGCTGGGTATTTCAAAGCTATCTTTCTCATAGTAACCCTCATGGGATGCAGAGAGGACACAGAAAATACTTATGTATTTATGTTGTAGAGTGTAAGGAATGGAATTTGGGGTTGGGAATATTCGGCACGTGCTTTTCTTTCTGTTTGGGGGTTTGTTTTTCCTTTGTTGTGTTTGTTTTTAAATATTTATTTATTTTGAGACAGAGAGAGAGAGAGAGAGTATGTGTGAGTGAGTTGGAAAGGGGCAGAGAAAGAGGGAAAGAGAGAATCCCAAGCAGGCTCCACACTGTCAGCGCAGAGCCCCACGTGGGGCTCCATCCCACAAGCTGTGAGATCGTGACCTGAGCCGAAATCAAGAGTCGGTCGCTTAACCGACTGAGCTCCCAGGCACCCCACCCCCACCCCGTGTTGTTCTTAACCCCACCGAAAGTGTCAGATGTTCCACCCTTGTAGAGCCAGAGGTTCCAAGTTGGTGTTCCTGCTTTTAAACTTTTGGGGATGGGAGATGGTTCGTGTGGCAAAGGTGTCACAGGTGTGGACATTTGTCAAAACCTGTCAAATTGTGCATTTTAAATATGTGTTGTTTATTTCGTGCCAGTTTTATCTCAGTAAAGGTATTTTTGAAAGAGGATGTACGGTGTTCGACACAGACAAAACATCGTAAAAGATGCATCCCAACTGTTAACCGTGGCTGTGGGACTAGAGGGTCTGGCTGGGCACAAGGGGAGCAAAAAAGAAAGAAGCTTTGCTTTTTACTTTCAGACGCTTCTGTGTTGATTGATTCTGTTATATTAATCGTGGATTCCAAATTCTATAAATTAATTTCAAACTTTGCCATTTAAAGTTGAGAACTTTTTTTTTCAAATTGCTTATTTTAACATCTTACTTTCCAACTGTATAGATTTCTGAAAGGGAACGAGGCATAGAGAAAGCCATGTTGCTGCAGGGTACGGAGCGGACGGGGAAATTGTACTGCAGAGAGCCAGGCGGTGAGGGGCAGGGCCAGGTGGAAGGCTCCAGAAGGAGGCTGTGAACACCCAGGAATAGCCTGAAGCACTGCTTCTGAGCAGCTTCAGGAAGAATGGAGAGGCCGCACTTCCACATAGATTCTAAATGCTGATCTGATTCCCAGGTGGGCCCGGCGTAGGGCCCAGGAATCGCCATTATGGCCCTCAAAGTGATTCTCATGTGTGGCTGGGATGGGGAACCACGGCCTACCATGGTATCTAATGATGCTTTAAGTTCCCAAAATCTAGACTGGTGATGCTCAGTTTTATTTAGAGTAAAAATGGTCCAGTAGATGGTGCTGCTGTCTCTGAAACTGAACTCAGAAACCATCCAAAGTGCGTGCGTCTTTCCCATACAATGAGAGCTTGGCACAAACACGGAGGCCAGGCTGTGGAGAGATCTGACTAGCAATCAAAGAGGTTTGAGTTCATTGTCTATTCACTGTGTGGTCAGTCCTGCTGTGAGCAGGAGAAAGGGACAATGAAAGGTATCTATCAGAAAAGTTCATTTGAGGGACACCTGGGTGGCCCGGTTGGTTTCGACTTTGGCTCAGGTCATGATCTCAGGGTTCGAGAGTTTGAGTTCCACTTCGGGCTTGCTGCTGTCAGTGCTGAGCTCACTTCGGATCCTCTCTGCCCCTCCCCCACTCATGCTCGCTCTCTCTCTCTCTGTCTCAAAAATAAATAAAAACATTTAAAAAAAAAAAAAGAAAACTTGGGAATGCCAGCTGGTGCAGCCACTCTGAAAAACAGTATGGAGGTTCCTCAAAAAACTAAAAATAGTTCTACCCTATGACCCAGCAATTGCACTACTAGGCATTTATCCAAGGGATACAGGTGTGCTCTTTTGAAGGGATGCATGCACCCGCATGTTTATAGCAGCACTATCGACAATAGCCAAAGTATGGAAAGAGCCCAAATGTCCATCGATGGATGAATGGATAAAGGAGATGTGGTATATACATACCATGAAATATTGCTCAGCCATGAAAACGAATGAAATCTTGCCATTTGCAACTACGTGGATGGAACTGGAGAGTATTATGCTAAATAAAATTAGTCAGTCAGAGAAAGACAAAAATCATATGACTTCACTCATATAAGGACTTTAAGAGACAAAACAGAGGAACATAAGGGAAGGGAAACAAAAATAATATAAAAACAGGGAGGGGGACAAAACATAAGAGACTCATAAATATGGAGAACAAACTGAGGGTTACTGGAGGCGTTGTGGGAGGGGGGATGGGCTAAATGGGTAAGGAGCATTAAGGAATCTACTCCTGAAATCACTGTTGCACTATATGCTAACTAATTTGGATGTAAATTTTAAAAAATAAAAAAGAAAAGAAAAATAAAGAAAAATAAGTTAATTTGATAGAAGACTGAAGGATGGGTTGTAGAGGACAGTGATTTTTCAAGAGTGAAAACTCAGGACCTTGAGCTTGTAGAGTTTACAGACAAGTAATAAAACTAATAAATATCGTGTCGAGTAACTATCATTGTGTATTATTGTAGATAATAATCAGTAAATTATTCATATAATGTAGTATTACTTGTTTATTATTACTATAACTACAAGCACTCTGGGACAGGACTTTTTTCCTTTTTTAAGTAGGTTTCACACCCAGTGCACAGCACAATGTGGGGCTTGAACTCACAACCCTGAGATCAAGACTTGAGCTGAGATCAAGAGTCCAATGTTTGACGGCTTCACGGACTGAGCCACCCAGGCATCCCCTGTGCCAGGACACTAAAGCACTCTACATAATGTTAACTGTTTAGTCCCCACAACAAAGCTATGAAGTAGGACTTCTTAGCGTCCCAGTTTTACAGATGAATAAACAGGTTGAGTAACTTGCCCGGAGTCACCCGGCTGATATATACGTGGTGGAGGTGAGGCTCAACCCCACGTGGTCTGGGTCCACAGTGTGCTGTGATCAACTCCGCCACATGGCTTTATGTTGTCCAGTCTCAGCGGTAAATAACAGCCACGACGACAATAATAATACCATGGCACAACGAGAAGGAATTCACGTAATGAGTCGGGCCTTCCTTTCACGGAATTGAAGGAGAGCACAGGGCACATGGCATTTGAACTGCCAAGGTCATGTGGGCCATTCTTATTCAACACAGGACCCCCTTTTATAACTTTCGTGAATGGTTATTATAAAGTCTAATATGGGCAGTAGGATCACCTTCTCCAAAGATCCCATCTCTTCCTCATAAGCACGTCTTCCTTATTTGTCAGAATTTACGACAATGTAAAAGTTTCCTCTCCGTGTCCTCCAAGTAGGAGAAACAGTGTTCCTCCATCTCTGCCCTCCCACCCGCCCTCTTTCGACACGGCCACATCCTGACTTCCCACAGAGACAGGGACAAATCGGAGGTAGAGGAGCGTGGTATTTATTCTTTAGATAAGAATGCATTTGTCATCGTTCATTTGTATTTGCATTTCATTGAGAAGTGTGCAAGTCACTTTTTCCTGAAGGCTAGACTCTCTAGCTGACCGTAATTCGGTAAAGTACAAAGGTGTAGTGAATGGCAGAAATTTGACAGTAAGAGAAAAGAGAGAGAGGAACCACGCATGAACGGAACTGTCATTAAGCGGACCAAATAACAAGATACAAACAGGAAGTTTGTGGAACTTCCCAACTCCCAAGGGCTGTTCCTTCAGAACCATCATCAAACAACATGCTAATTAGTGGTAAGCTCCTAAATGAAGATCAAAGGGATCACTAGACTTCCCAATCTATTTAACTTGAGACTTTTCTGTTGAAAAATTACACACACACACACACACACACACACACACAAAACGCATTGTCATTCCGTTTAAGTCCTTGCTAGCTATACGACCTTGGGCAAGACACTTAAAGTTTCTTTGCCTTAGTTTCCTTATAAAGAGTATTGCCCACCTTGTAGGAGAGTTGACAACAATAAATGAACGAACACATGTAAAGTGGTTAGAACCATGTCTGACACATGATCAATGCTCCATACATCTTAGCTCTTATGTTTATGTTACTTATAACCTCATTTGAGTCACACAACAACCTCATAGGGAGGTGGGTACAGAGCCGTATTTCCACTTACAACTAGATTTCACAAAGGTTATGAGGCTTTCCCACACAGCTAGAGATTTGCAAGAGAGGAAGAAAAGCAATCGATGTCTGGTAGACAGTAAGTCAATGTTCACAGCTGCTGTCGCTGTCATGGGACAGTTCTGGGTTCAGTCACAGATTTTCTGACTCGAATCCCAAGTTGTTGTTCCTGCTTTCTTTCCTTTGTGTTTTTTTTCCGCAGTCAAGTTTCTATGGTGCAGAGAAACATAGTTTAAATCTAGAGTCCTAGCCAGATAGCATACGTGACTCCTTTATTTATAAAGGAATTTAAATGCCCAGATTATCCAAGTATTAATAAGGCAAAGTAAACTTAATGCCTCCAGTTAAAATGAAGGCTTAAAAATTCCGCTCACACCAAATTCATACCCACACCCTTGATCAGCTTCATTTTTAAAATTTTTTATTTAGAGGCAATGCGTTGTTGTTGGGTTTCTTTCTCTACGCTTTCAGAAGCAGACCCAAAATGTTCATACTGATAAATAATGCATTGTTACTTTTTTAATTAGATTCCTTTAGGATGTCCACAGGATGGAAAGAAATAAGATCGAGGGGTGTGGAAGAAAGAAGCAATGGAAACAAAGCCAAGTAAGTGAAAGTGGGGTTCAAGACATCATCACTCCTTTCCATAATTTTCAGAAGACACACTAGTCTCTACATTATGCTATACTCTGGGACTCTCATGTTACAATTATGTATGTGTTTGAAAGCTGGATTCTCTGGGTTTCGGTAAGAATCAAAGGGGGATATGTATTTATATAAATCTTGATGTTTTAACTTCAAATCATTAGAAGCATAAAGAACTTCCTAAAATAATAATTACGATAAACACTTAAGTCCTTTGGTAGGCTTCTTAAAAATAAATGCAAAGTAAAAGATAAACAATATCATCTGTATTAGGCATTCCATGTGACAGAGATAAATATCATAATGTACTAGGTACTCAGGGAATACGATTTGACTCAGATCTCTGAGTTTCTTTGTATTAATACTTCAATGTATTTTTAAGTCAGGGAAGAATTTGGTCCTTTAAAAAAAAGTACAAATTGAATTTAGGATGAATCTTAAGCAATATACACTTTTTCCTCTGGTGACAATTTTTGTAGAAAAATAGATCTACATCCTCCATTTTCTATCATTTTTAAATGCTAGATTATGGGTTTTAATCTACGCACAAGAATCCAGATGCAGGACAGGTGGGTGCTCTTGGGACAGACGTCCCAAGATAGATGGTATCTGAAGACTAGGATTATGGAGGGTTCAGAGAAATCCATCTTCTTTCGAGGTTGGTGATGAAGGTGGAGGAAATCAAGGCAAACAGCCCAAAGTACATGAGCTGGGACAGTGGGTCCCAACCCCACCTCTGATGCGACAAAAACCTGACCACTGTGCTGTCTGCCACTTGGCTACAATTCTCCCCCATAAATCAGCCGTGCGTGCTCAACACTGACCTAAATGTCTCCAGATAGGAAAACACAGGCTCATTCCTTTCCCCTTCGTGGAGGGAAGAGGGATGTGTTTGTTTGTTCATTTGTTTGTTTGGAATTTTCACAATTCAGCCAAGAAATGAATCTAAACATGCCACTGTAATGAAGTAGCCACTATTTGTATTCTTGCATTCAGCAAAAATAAACGAGAATATTCTTCCCCTTGTTTCTAGGTAACCTCGGAAGCCAGCCTTGGGAGCAGAGGAAGCCTCCCGTCCTATGGTGCCCGCATTCCCTTTCGCTGGCCACAGGAGGCCTCCAGGCAATCGAGAGGTTTCCTCTGCTGACAAGGGTCTCAAGGGAAATGGCTGCAGAAACAACGAGTTGTGTGAAATCAACAAAGGCTGGTGTGTAGACTGCGTTCCTCCAATTGCCAACAAAGATGAGAGAAAGCTTGGACGCTTAAAATGACCCTCTTCAAATAGGTTCAGCTGTGACACAGGTGTTTGTGTATGAGGCTGTCCGTTCATAGGCTTCTCTTTGAAAATATTTGAGAGTCACCAGACAAAAGGAAAAGCCTGAGAATTGTCCTACTTATCTGTCCCTTCTACCTGAGTATCCCAGGCTCACTCCTCCTTCCCCAGAGAATTGCTTTCAGAGAACACCCTTAAGCTGAGGAAACTGACCACCAGACTCTCTCTCCAGGGTAACTCCAATTCAGCAGCTTTTCTGGGGCTGTTATCACACTGGGGTCTCATACCTAAGGTCACCAAGTTTGTCTGTTATTACCCCAAGTGTTTGCTTTGGCAAACCTTGGTTGTGAGGTTAATTTAGCTACACATAATCACAGTATAAAGGGCCTGTATGTGTGTGTGTGTGTGTGTGTGTGTGTGGCAAGCAAAGAGGAATTCACTCTTCACAGTTAAGGATCATAATCACGGTAATGTGGCGCCTGGGTGGCTCGGTCGGTTAAGTGTCCGACTTCGGCTCAGGTCATGATCTCACGGTCTGTGAGTTCGAGCCCCGCGTCAGGCTCTGTGCTGACAGCTCAGAGGCTGGAGCCTGTTTCAGATTCTGTGTCTCCCTCTCTCTCTCTGCCCCTCCCCTGTTCATGCTCTGTCTCTCTCTGTCTCAAAAATAAATAAACGTTAAAAAAAATTTTTAAAGGACCTTAACTGCGGTAATATCCCAGAAGACAAGACCCAGGGCTCGTATGTCCTCACAACGCCGACACCTCACCACCATCTCCAGCGTGCGACGGCATTTTTCACACAGGAGGCGCTCAATCCATATGCAGAGAAGGGTTGAAGAAGTGAGTCTGTTTTTATAATTAAAAGAAAGTACTCATTTTCTATTCCCATTTCATTTGGTTGCTAAACAGATAAAACCGCCGAGGAAATCACGTTTTGTGGTGACTCACGCATAATCCTGCCCTACGATTTTTTCGAAACCTGTATCCATAGTTGGAGAGGAGGAGCTGTGGTTGAGTCGCAGTAGCACCAACGAGCCAACGACTACTGGGAGGAAGCATGGGAACCAACGTTGAGTGAGGAGGAAGAAGAGCCCAAGATGTGTGGAAGGCAGAGAACGTGCTGCCTTTGGCAGCAAAACCACCGAGAGCTGGATTCCAACTCGAGCTGTTCTTTGGACAGGGTGATCTCACTAAGCCTTAGTTTCGACATGTGTTAAATGGGGAGTCATGATGCCTGGTCTACAGACATGTCGTGAGGATTCAGTGAGCAAACTTGGGAAGGCATGTGACCTATTTCCTGCGAGCAAATCTTCGGAAAGTTTGGATTCCTTCATAGCAGAAAGCTTGTGTGAGGGGCAGAGTGCCACGTGAAAACATGAAGGTTCATTTGCTTTAAAAATAGGTTTCAACTGAATGCAGCACATTTCCTTTTGACCAAAAACATTCAGTTTTTGCTACTTTATGCACCCAGTCCCAGAATTCGAAGGCTCCTCCAATCTGCAGTCTTGGGCATCTCGTAATACGCCCCCTTTCCTTTCTTCCAGCAGTAGACCCTCCACCCAGGAGACAAACCTTCTGCGGCCACAACCCATACAGCACCCCGAGGATTAAATTCCGTGTGTTCTGTGCGCTTTGGCCCACCCAAAGCCAACCTTCCAGAGTTTTCCATCTACTGCAGCCATGCTCACTGCTCTGGGCGCCCCTTAGAGCCCTGCTAGGCTGTGCCATCCCAGGACTCGACCCCTTGCTTCCCTCCCCAGCATGCTATGGAAGCCGTGTCTGAGTAATCAAACCACCTTATGCATCCTCTACTTTTTCTTCCTGGTCCCTTTATTTCCAGCGACGCGGTCTATTGCCCGTCTTAGGTTGATGTGATATCAAAATCCCAAAAGTAACATTACTGGATCCTCACTAGAGCTCATAGAAATGTCGTCCCAGTTTATCGTGGCTCAGGAAACAGAGATGAGTGTCTTGCTATCTTTGTGGTTAGCGGTCCCCAACTTGAACTTTACAGTCTAACAAGAGCTATTGCTTTAGCCGTTCTCAAAATTATGGGATTCGAGCCAAGTCCACATGTCAGTCGGGCAAGTGGAATCTCTGTTAATCTGGTTGACCGTAACATCAATTTATCCAGAAAGTACTTATTATCATGTATGAAATGGAGCTGCCCATTTGTCTCATTCTACAGTTTGTGTGAAGGAGATGTCTAAACACACAGGTTCCGGTTTCAGGCTGCCTGGTTTTGAATTCTGGTTCAGCAAGAACTGGGTGACCTCGGGGAAATTTCTTAACCTCTCTGCCTTAATCTCCTAATTTGCATTTAGCCCATGCCTCATGCATAATAAGTGCTCAATAAACATTAGCATCCGTATCATATTCATATCAATATTGCTTTCCTTCGTATTCTCCTTCCCCTGGTTAATGGGAATAATGGTTTGAAAACATCTTTAAATTCTCCCAGTCTCCCTCTCTGCCTGTCTCTCTCTCTCCCTCTCTCTCAAAATAAATAAACAAACTTAAAAAAAAATCTCCTTTAAGTAAATATTGGTCTCTCTAGGGAAAACTGGCCATTAGATTTCTTAGTCTTTCACGCCCTCACCCCCTCTCCTCTCCGAGGCAGCCTCATGAAGAGGTGTGGGTTGCAGAGCCTGTGACAGAAGGGTCCTAAGCCATGGGATCCTTTACCTCCTCTGGCCTCCCAGGAGATTTGTCTTCCGTGCAGGGGCGAGAAGCCCTTACTGGGCGCATTGCTGCGTGTCCTACAATTTGCAGCTGGTAAACTCAGAGTCATTTTGTCTTGGTTCAGAGACAGGCCCCGCTCCCCGGGAGCCAGGACCACCCTTCCTTCCTGATTCTAGCTCCTCTCCATGCCCCCTCACACGACAGACCCCCTCGAGGTCCAGGCGTGACTTCCATCTTCAGCTCCAGCCTGGATCACCTGCCCTTCATGTTGACGCCAGGGCAACCTGGAGACTTTCCTATTTCAGACAGTGAGGACAGCCCCCCGCGGTCATTGGTATTCTCTTCGATTTAGCGAACACATCTCTTCTTTCCAAGGCGAAACCCAGAGAGGGCAAATAAAAACCACCCATCCACCACTGTCCTCACTCTCTCCCCTTCCGTCCCTGCTTAATCCTCTGAACTTTGATGTCGTCATTATGGCAAAGCAAGACCAGTGGCCCCGGTGGGTAGTGTCTCGCAGCTGGCCGTTAATAATTTTTAAAGGGACAACAAAAGAATCTAGGAATCTCACTTGGATGTCAGAAGCTGAATATTCTTTCTCCTACAGACAGAAAGAAGCCCCAGGCCAGTCAGGGAGGACAAGAATTCTGAATAACAAGGCAGAAAAATGCCTAAATATATGCCAAGATACGCTTTCATTTTCTGTGTAGGCACAATGTTGGAAGAAGGAGTCCACACGAAGATAGATAAAGAATGTTTCTTGCTAAGATTCTGATCACCAATTACAATTCTGGTCACCAATTTCAGTGCTGGAGTGTTGGGGGGCGGGGGCGTTTCCCACCACCAATAAGTAATTCCAGCTGTGTGTCCTACAATTTAACTCAGTTCTGACACTATCTACCTGGAGCTGGCGTCAGATCCCACAGGTTAAGGGCTCAGTCCTACAAGACACCCCCTGCCCGTCCATTTCAGATGCCCCCAAGTTGTCACCTGTGCTTCTGACAGTCTGTAGATTGGAGTTTCCAGTGACTCCTTCCGTGGGTTCAATTTATCTGCTAAAGCAGCTCACAGAACTCAGAAACATTTTACTCACTAGATCACTGGTTTCTTATAAAAGGATATAACTCGGGCGCAGTCAGATGGAAGAGATGTGTGGGGAAATGGTGAAGAGGTTCCACGCTCTCAGAGAATGCCACTCTCCTGCACCCCCCGCCAGTTCGCCAACCAGGAAGCTCTCCAACAGGTCCTTTTAGGTTTTGTGGAGGCTCCATCCCAGACGCATAATTGATGAAATCCTTGCGCCTGTCCCCTCCCCAGATCAGAGGAATGAGAAAGAAAGTTCCAATCCTCCTCGGGAGCCTGGGTGACTCAGTCATTAAGCATCTGGCTTCGGCTCAGGTCATGATCTCACCGTTCATGAGTTCAAGTCCCGCTTCAAGTAAAACACGAGCCCTGGGTGAGGCCCGCTTCTCTCTCTCTCTCTCTCTCTCTCTTTCTCTCAAAAAAAAAAAAAAAAAAAAGAAGTTCCAATCCTCTAATCTCCTGGTTGGTTTTCCTGGCAACCAGCCCCCAGGCTTAGGTGAGAGCCAAAAGTCACCTCATTAACATAACAAAAAACACCTGCATCTCATCTCTCCAGAAATTCCAAGGGTTTTTAAAGCTCTGTGTCAGAACGGAGGAAAAAGACCAAACATATATTTCTCCATATAAGCCACAATATCACACTTGCCCTCAAAAGTCTCCCAATAGAGTCAAGTCACCTGGTCGACTCACAGCTGACCTTAGGTGTTTGAGCCCTGCCGAACCCACCGCGGGCAGCAGAACCAGCAGACCCACAGAGCTGGAAGCAAACATAAATGTTCCTTGAAGTATGCCCTTGGGGTGGGGGATGGGATGGTTGTTTATTGGCAATAGATCACCGGTTCGGAAAGTGATACCAGAGGGCAGAGCCGCCACAACAGAAACCTAAAATATGTGACATTGGCTTTGGGGCCTGGAGAAGAGCAGGAAGAAAATAGAAAGGCCAGTGGGGAAACCACAATGAACAGACCTCGAAAATAGAACCCCATGCTGCGTGGTGCAAAAAGCAATGGGTAAAACGGTCACTTTTGGCAATTTGGAAAATAGGAAAAACCTCTGCATTTGAGCACGATGATTTCCAGGGCAAAATGCTCAGAGTGACCGCTGGTCACTCCCGGGTGCGTAAAGTATTGAAAGAAAGAGATGAGCCGAAGAAAAACTAGCCTGGTTGCAAGAACAATTAAAAGGAACTATAGAGAGGTCAGAACTTGCTGACTTGGAAAGTAAGTTTCTCATCTCTGGCCTCCCCAGCTCGCTAAGATTCTCACAGTAAAAGAAGCCCTGATAACAAAGATCAAAATAAGGCCGTGACTCTAAGCTCCCTTATTAAAACCCACTGTAAGAGTTAAGACAGTGCCTAGGGAACCCTCTCACCCAGACAAAATGAGTTATACAAATCTTAAGACTATTAGTCCCATAGATGCCGAATCCCTAAATAACAATAAAGAATTATTCAGAGGCCCATCTCAAAAATAATTGTGAATATGGCCTTTATTCTATGGAGTGATCTTGAATATTCACAAGAAGGCTACGCTATTTTTAAGGGAATTGTAACAGGTAAAATGTCACCAGCCTGAGCTAAAAGTGAATGAATTTGCTCAAAACGCAAAAAGGTCTCAGGGACCTAACATTCTTAGGTCGGGGTGAAAAAACTGCTGAAATGGCATTTTTTCCACTGCCCTCTTTAGAGGTGGCAAGTAGGATACAAAAGAAAGTATGTCTCAGAGGGCAGAGCTTAAGGGCCAAGAGACATACAGGACGGTGCTCCCTGCAGAGCCCCCAAAGAGCCCAAGCAGGGCCTATCAAGGCACACTCCTCACTCACTCTGAGAGGATCTGTAAGCATCTTCCCAAGGAGATTTCAGAACCGCCATGAACCATTGGCTGCCATGTGCCTCCGCTTTTTGAATGAGTGTTTATTGCCATTCTCCCGTCCCCTATTTCACTGTTGAATTTGGGGGGTGGGGCAGAAGGGACAACGTTATCTTTTCATTCAAAGATCTTCAGATCAAAAGAAGATACACCTAAGAAAACAATAAATAGCTATGATGTAGACAATAAATGGCCCAAGTCCATTTCACAGTGGGTCCAGGGAAACCATGGACTTACAGCTGGTAGAACCTTCACACTGGTTCCCCAATTTATGGAGCAAGGGCATTGTGGTGGGAAGAACAAAGCGAAAGCTTCTGGCAGTGAAGGACAATAAATCAGTAGAAATTCCTCAGGGCATCAGAGATTATCGCCACCATCAAAAACCTGAAGGGCACCTGGGAGGCTCAGTTAAGGATCCAACTCTTGATGTTGGCTCAGGTCATGATCCCAGGGTTGTGGGATCAAGCCCCACATCAGGCTCTGCACTGAGTGTGGATCCTGTGCGGGATTCTCTCTCTCTCTCCCTCTGCTCCTCTCCCCCACTTACTCATGCTCTCTCTCCCTAAAAACAAAACAAACAAACCGAAAACCTGAAGGATACGGGAGCATAGAGCCTCATCATATCCTCCACCAATTTGCCAGTCTGACCTCTGTAAAAATGAGACAGACAGTGGCAGATAATGATGAACTACCACACACTTACTGGATGATAGCCCAAACCACAGCTGCTAGGTTAATACTAGGTTAATACAGAGCCCGAGGCAGGGCTCGAACTCACAAACCATGAGATCAGACCTGAGCCGAAGTTGGACGCTTAGCCGACTGAGCCACCAGGCACCCCAGTGAATGCTTCTTATCAACAGTAATCTGTAGCAAGGATCGAAAGCAGTTTGCCCTTACATAGAGCAAACACACTGTCTTGCATCAAGGTACAGATAATTCTCGTACTCTTCATCATGGCACGTTCTGTAGGAATCCCAATCATCTTGACATTTTACGGAACTTCATTCTACTCCAGTACATGTATAAAACCCTGGTTGGCAGGAAGTGTCACCACACTAGATGCTTTCGTACAGATCCAACATTTCTGATCTCAGAGCTCTCTTTACACTCTTAAAAACAATTGTAGATGCCAAAGAGTTTATGTAGGTTATATCTTCAACAGTCTCCATATTAGATATTAAAATTTAAGATATCTTTACAATATTTATTAATTCCTTGAGAGATAATAAACTCAATACATATTAACATAAAAAACACATTTTTTAAACGTTTCTATTTATTTATTTTGAGAGAGAGAGAGAGCATGAGCAGGGGGAAGGGCAGAGAGAAGGAGAGAGAGAATCTCAAGCAGGCTCCGTGCTCTCAGCAAGGAACCCAACATGGGGCTCGATCTCACGATTTGTGACCTGAGCCGAAATCAAGGGTCAGATGCTCAGCTGACTGAGCCCCACCCAGGCGTCCCTAGAAGCCATATTTTTATTAACAATAACCGTGTTCTCTAAATAACAACAAAAAAGGGAGAAGAGGGGCATTTACAGTTTTGCAAACGTCTGGCTTGATAGAAAACAGCTGCTTCTTCATTCAATAGATTGTTTGGGTTGAAGTCTAAAGTCTATGAAGAATTGTAGTTGGAAAAAGGAGTATTTTGATAGACATTTCAAATAATCATGTATATTCTTCTTTTTTAATTTTTTTTTAAGTAATCCCTACATCCAATGTGAGGCTCGAACTCACGACTCCAAGATAAAGTATTGCATGCTACCAATGAAGCCAGTCAGGCATCCTGGGTATTCATTCTTCTTTGATACTATACCAAAACACAAGAAATGACCATTTCTTTAAAGTTAGTTGCATTGAAGAATATGAAACCATATCAATGAGCTTTTACTCTGTAACATTAAAACTCATTGGTCTGTCTCACATTTTTTTTTTTTATTTAAAAAAAAATTTTTTTTTAACATTTATTTATTTTTGAGACAGAGAGAGACAGAGCACGAACGGGGGAGGGGCAGAGAGAGGGAGACACAGAATCTGAAACAGGCTTCAGGCTCTGAGCTGGCAGCACAGAGCCCGACGCGGGGCTCGAACTCACGGACTGCAAGATCATGACCTGAGCTGAAGTCGGCCGCTTAACCGACTGAGCCACCCAGGCACCCCATGTCTCACATTTTAAATTAGTCTTTCACTTACTGTGATTTTATGGTATCATTGATCATTTGGAAAATATTGATTCTTTGAGTTATGCAGGTATTCAAATATTGAATACTGTATTTTATTATACAATATCAACAAATTGAATTCATTAACATTACCACCACTCTAATCAGGAAAATACTGAAGTATTAGGAAACTTTCACCTCTGGGTAAAGTGGTCTTAAACTGAGCTCATTTTGATATCCTGGGGTCCATGATTCTCTGTAAGGCTAAATCACAAGAATCCGCTCATTTGAACATAAGCCAAAGACTGTGGGCAGAGCCGGTAGCTGGGGCCGGGAATATGTAATAAAAAGAATAAAACATTGTTATTATGATACCAGCATTTAACTATACTGTGGAAGATAAATTCAATTCATAAATATTACCTATTCATCTTAAGTGTCAGTGTTGATTAATGGAAAGTTTTATTACAGAAAAATAAGACAAATGGGGGGCTTTTGTAGAAATACTTTTGTTACCTTCTAGACGCTTGCAATTACATTATTATTATGCATGTTAACTCGAAGAGTTTGACTTTGCTTTTCCTAGGTGGAGGTGTTGTCTAATGGAGATGCTTAATTGACACATTTTAATGATACATTCTGATCATTACTTACGGTCATTATGAGCCTGTTTGTGTGGCAGCTAAGACTCTTTAAACCAAACTGTTCTCTCAACTTTAAAACACTTATTCAGGGGTGCCTGGGTGGCTTAGTCGGTTAAGCGTCTGACTTCAGCTCAGGGTTCAAGCCTCGCATCGGGTTCTGTGCTGACAGCTCAGAGCCTGGAGCCTGCTTTGGATTCTGGGTCTCCCTCTCTCTCTGCCCCTCCCCTGCTCATTCTCTCTCTCTCTCTCTCTCTCTCTCTCTCTCTCAAAAATAAATAAACATTTAAAAAAATTTTTAAACACTAATTCAAAAGTCTTGTTAAATAAAGTACAGAGATTTTTAGCCAAGTTCCTATCCAATTACAATATAGATGATTCAAGCTTAGAAAGATGAAATTAATTAAACCCGTATTTAAACCATATGTATTGAAAAAGGACCCTTTAAAACACACAAATGTTTCCTGTGAAAAGGGTATAAAGAAAAGCAATATCTATTACAGTCTAGCCTCTCATATATGATAATGCTTTTTATAAAAATGACAGGAAGTTATTTCCTAATATAATGCTAAATTATTTCTTTCCTCTGGCTCCTGTGGAAGTAGAAAATAAGGAACATGCCTGACTGCCAACACTGGTGTTGATTAAGCCTGTGTCAACTATGAGACTGGTTGGAAAAAAAAAACAAACAAACTATGACTGGTTTATTATTTATAGCCAGATCTCTTCCACCATGCATTCAAGGCAGCTTTTAAATACATTTATTAGGCCCTGACCCTCGAGATTTTAACTCCTGGTAAACACCGTGATGAAGATGTCCCAGTCATGTTGAAATGAACATCTATATTAGGTGGAGATCTATTTTCAGGTATAAACGCAAAGACCTAGGTGAATTTAAAACTCTCGGTTTTTATCAAGATCATCCTCTCTCTAGCCCTGTCGTCTTGCCCAGCTGCAATTAAAATTCCTTATTTTGTTCACACCAGGAAAATTTGATCTGTGTAAAAAAAACAAACTCCACCAAAACATATTATGTGTTCAACTCAAGAAAAGACCACCTCTGGATCCTAAGGGCTGCTGAACGCGGCTCAACCATTCTTCCCTGTCACCAGCCTCCAAAGTGCTCAGAGTACATTTCAAAAGTTTCAGACGCTGACCTTGGAAGGCTGTGCTGAGCCTTGGCAACCACGGGAAGCCCTCCTTTGCGCTCTTGAGGAAGTTAATATTAAACCTTATGGTTTTAGGAGATGCCTTTGCTAATCTGGTTACATCTATTTAATCCTACCAGAAAATGCCAGGCATTTGAAATGTTAAGAATAATGACTACTGAAAACTTGGCCACACAAAGCGAAAGATCGTTCCAGGACCTTAGATAACACCGTAATACGGCAGGTTCTTTCTTTTTTTTATTAGAGTAGCACAAATGTCATACGACTTTATTATTTTATGATCCTTTGAACTCAAGGACCTCCTCCTCCCTTCTTGCATGAACCCATTAAACCCTTCTGATATCACTGGATTGGTGGCAAGGTTTTGATTCAATTTCCTTACACTGTACTTCTGATAGACACAGCGAAACTGCTCATTCACTGTGGTCATCAAGTTCAACGGGAAGGTGGAGTGCCTGGCAGGCCCCATAGACCACTCCCTACTGAGTGGTTCAGAACCAGGGTGAGGCAAATAAAGCACTGGGGCGGCGGGGAGCAGAACTGATGTAAAAAAAACTTAGTAATCAAGATAAATTATATTTCTTGTGAAATATTTTTGAAAACAAAAATTGATGCAAAAAATCCATGAAGAGCAAACTGTCAACATTTTAAATAAAGACAGAATTGGACACGTCCTTGCCTAATTTGGCCTCATTCACCTCACCCCAGTTCAGTCCCTTCTGCACCTTCTGGCCTTTTGATTCACTCAGTGGTCCCCCAAATTCCACACTTCAGAACCCCCCCTTTTTGTAATATTGTTTGCAATTAAAATGTAAATCTCCCAGAGGGAGCAACATATTAAATCTCAGCAAATTATATCCTAGCATCAATCAGTGTACCAAATGCCTTCCAAAAAACAGATTTGGGGAAGGCTGGAAAGAAAACAAGAGATTATTCGATCTGGGTATTTGGGGACAGCAAGTAGGACCCAGCAAGTTAAAACCATTTTTGTTGCTGATAGTCAAAAGATTGAAGCATCATTTGTTGTATATCCTAGATCCTGGACATAAGGGGGCGCTACCAGGCCATTGGTGAAGTTCTGCCTATAACTTCCAAAACTCACTAGAATCTGTTGTAACCCTGGGAAGAAAAAGCACAGAATTTTTCTCAGCAGTTACACTCAGCACTTACCGACTTTTTGCAGCTGCTGTGAATATATCTAACCACAGAGGCTTTGTAAAAACTCATACAATTCAAGAGGACCTATAAGAACTTTCTTTGGGCCACAGGGTGAGTAATATGCAAAGCCAGTATAAAAATGCATAATAATAATAACAATAACAATAAGGTTACCAGTTTTCTTCCTTCATAGTCATCAGTTGCAAACAAGGTCATTTTTAAGATTGGTTGCAGTATTTTACATGAATCTGAACTCCCTTAAAATTTCAAAGATGTTTTAGTTAGGTGTTCATTACTTTCTCAAGCAATGGTAGACAGTATCTCAGGCCACCGATGCCAAAAAAATATGCAACAAATAAGAATTTACTCAAAACATCCCTGTAGCTTCAGTAGGATTCCCCCTCTATCTGTAGATACATATTCTCTGTCCTCCAAACAAAAAGTGATTGTTTCTTTTGCTTTTAACTAAATGCAGCAAGTACATCAAATTTACACGAAAAAAGTGCTTTTTTTTACCAAAAAAGCAAATTGTCTCTTCATTGCATTTGTGGTGATTCTTCTCCTTTTCAAAGTGTCTGGTGATGGATGACCATGGTGTTCATTCCTCAACCTTTCCTGTTTTCATTGTTCCTGGTCCTACCAAAAAAAAAAAAAATGCAAATGTACACAGAACACATAAAATACAGACCTTCTGAAACTAAAAGCTAATTTTCAGGGTTGATGCTTACATGAGGGGGAGTCCCTTTCCTGGAAGACAGAAAAATGGTTAAATCAATACCAGAAAACTCATAGACTATCTCCAAAGTAAGTGAAATAGACAAACTCAGGTAGGGCCAATAGGAATACAACCACCAATGGCTGTATATCAAGGAAGCAGAGAACTCGGCAGATCAATTATCTTCTTACAAAACTAAACTTTTAGAGACAATGTGATTGGTGTACAACATTAAGTTTCATAGCAGAAAGTTGCAAATAATATAGAGCAAAATAAGGTATAAATTCAGAGGGAAAGAGGAAGGAATGGTGAGTGTCTTCTGGAGTGAGAGAAATGAACTTAAATGTCTATATTTTATCTTTAGTCTTAAGGAAACTAGAGATAAAATATGGGCATAATATACATGTTTCTTACAATGTGAATTGGGTGAAATTCACAGGATGTTTCAAGTTGATGAAGATGAAAATAGGTATTTAACAAATATCAATAAGTGTAATATACAGAGAAGTAAAGTTTTTTTTTTAAATTTTTTTTTTAACGTTTATTTTTATTTTTGAGACAGAGAGACAGAGCATGAACGGGGGAGGGGCAGAGAGAGAGGGAGACACAGAATCGGAAGCAGGCTCCAGGCTCTGAGCCATCAGCCCAGAGCCCGACGCGGGGCTCGAACTCACGGACCGTGAGATGGTGACCTGAGCTGAAGTCGGACCCTTAACCGACTGAGCCACCCAGGCGCCCCCAGAGAAGTAAACTTTTAAAACAATAGGTTAGCAAACCTCCAGAAAAATGATTTCTTAGAAAATAATTTAGTGGAGGTGGGGGAAGTCTTATTCCATTTAAAATCTGAGAAGATCTTGGACAGTTTTTAATATTGATTTTCAAATCACCTCTGGTGTGTTTTCTTTATTCTAGAAACTTAGCTCGTTGTAAACTGCTGCCTACTAAATTTATCCATATCAAAAAATTATTAAGCTAATTGCTAATTAGTTATTTTTCCAAATTTTCTCTTTCTTTGTTTTTACACACAGGCATTGATAAACATGAATGGCTGTTTGGACAAATTAGAGCTCTATTTAGACATGCATTAAACACAGCCTATTCCTTGGAAAGTCGACTTTGGAAATCCTGATTTTGCTTGGGTAAAAATCTTGACACACCTGTAAAAGAGAAAGCATGACCTTAGCTCACACACAGGACCTAATCCTAGGCTGGGTTTAATTAAAGAATAAGCTCTTCAAAATTGTCTGCTCAGCCAATTTGGGGGGGGGGGGGATTTTTCTTTGTAGCTCAAGGAATTACAAGTTTCTAAATATTTAGAATATTTAAAATACAGAAATATTTTATTTCCTAAAGGCTAACGTTTGAAAAGTTAGCATTTGATAATAAAGAGTCTTTTTTTCTTGACAATTTGAAAAGCATTAACTCTTCATTGGGTGGATAAATTAATATACTCAAGTATCATGTTACAAATATGTTTTCATTAAAGGTGACAAACAAAACTATAATCATATCAGAAAGATTATTTTTTTTTGTCAAATTACTAAATAGCTTTTCAGATGCGCTTTTTTCCAAGATCAAAAAATAGTCAAGAAATAAGAATATTTCATTGCACTCTAACCACCTAGGTAAGCTGGTGAGAGATGTTCACAGTTCGAAATGTTGAGCTGTTCAGCCATAACTGGAAAGTCATTTAATTTCGACTAAGCCATTTTCAGAATAAAAGCAAGTACAGCCCCATTACACAACTCAAAAACATTAAATGAAAAAAGTCAGAATGTGCTAAAAAAATTTTTAAAGGGTCCCATTCAAGTTTGTAGGGTATATAAATTTAATACCTCAGGAATAAACAAATAGAGAATTACCCTGAAGGGGAAATGGAGAGGTGTTGATACCTTTGTTTCACCAAACTTATTACAACTGATCATTCCTGAATTAAGGGAGAGGTGATTTTAAGGATTAAATATTTTTAGCCTTTAAGATCATGCTAACTTCTTCTGGATGACATGAGATCCCTAACAGGAGGTAATAGATTCCCAAGAAAATAAACAGGATTTTGGAAGGTTTAGGAAAAAGACACTGAATTTTATATTCTTCAACTTGTTTCTATTCCATTTTATACATATAGGAAAAAGTACTGAACTCCTAAAGTTTATGTCATCTAAATGCTAGTTTGATGTAAAGTTATCGTGGTGCAGATATAATAATTGATATTGAGAAAATAAATAAATGCGCACAAGTTAAACAATATTTAACCTGTAATCTTATTGTGACCAAATGTGTTCTTGATTTTACAAGAGAAAATTAAGTCACTGACTAAGTACATTGTAAGTTTGGCAATCAAATGAATGTTTCATTTTAAAAACATTTCAAGTTGCACACTTATTAGTGAGTGTCATATTTACAACTACATATTGAAAATTGTCTTCTTAAAATCCTTAGCTTCCAGGCAACCCCGTATACACTAAAGGTTTTAAGAAATGTAACAAGATTATTGTCAGCGGGAAATTTGGAAGTAAAAAGTTCATCTGTTAAATGTAATTCTCCCACAAGCCGTTGCTACTATCAAGGATTTCTTTTCCCTTAGCCGCTGTATCAAAATGTTTGGTTGATGTTCTTGGCCATTTTGCAAATCAAAAGTAAATATCTAGGGGCGCCTGGGGTGCCTCAGTCGGTTGAACATCCGACCTTTGATTTCAGCTCAGGTCATGATCTCACGGTTCATAGGACTGCGCCCCGTATGGGGTTCCAGGACTGCGCCCCGTATGGGGTTCCACGCTGAGTGTACAACCTGCTTGGGATTCTCTCTTTCCCTCTCTCTGTCTCTCTGTTTCTCTGTCTCTCTGTCTCTCTCAAAATAAACATTTTTTTTTTTAAAAGTAAATATCTAAATAACATTGCATTGGTATCAGTTATCTTACTGTGTAACCAGTCACCATATATAATATATTCATTTTCTCTAATATTCTAAAATAATGAAATGTCTGCCTTATTTATAATATTTGTTATTTTGGGGTAACTTTTTAATGGCATCTGTATCCTTACTATTTTATGAGTGAATTAAATTATGTAATATAAAAAAAAAATTAAATGTGTCCAGGAACTAGTTAAAGCTAAATGGAAATTGTCTGTATTCTGAAACATTAGGTAATCTAATAACCAAGACTTCCGTCTATCACTTGAAGCCTTTTTGTAGTCTTTTTGGAATAAAACTAACATAAAATTATTTGTATTGCATCTGATAATGCTTCATAACCATTACTCTAGCTGATCTTTGACAGAAAAAAAAAAAAAATCAAACAGCATAGCCTAATTAATAATGTAGCAAAAAGTGCATGCCCATGAACTTTGTGCCCTTTGTATGGGTTTTTTTGGTGGCAGAAGGGGTTTGGTTCTCTCTGTGTCTGATACCGGTTTTTTATTGGACTTTTTACACGCACCTTTCTGTGTGTACTTACAGTATAGACTAGCTGCTAAAACTCATCAATAATAATGGTCTCTCTGTGTTTAAACTATAACAAGCTAAAAGTATTTTACTGGCATTATTTCCTGAATCCTCTCTGCCTCTAGAAATAAGGATAATAAGAAAGACTCTTTCAGCAATGACAACAGTGTTGTGATTTTTTTTTTCAAAGCATAACTGTGAAAGCTGGGCTTCATTTGATATTTGAGGGTAAACAGCATTTGATATCCTTGCTTGCCATCTCTGGGGAGGCACTGTAGCATCACGGTCAAGAGCAGGGCTACCAATTGTTCTCATCTGTCAAACGAGAATGAATATGTGCTTATTATTTTTTACACGATCACATGCTTTTCATGAATTTGCATTTAATCTCATCAAAGTGGTAGTTTTATTCTCCCAATTTGGTTGATGCTGGGTATCCCAGCTCTCCTTCTGTGGTCATCCATCTTTAATGCCCTATTGTGGCAGAAGGCAACAACTTGGAACTCCAACTTTCATTTCAAATCTCTCTTTTTTCCCTTTGCAACTGATTTACCTGTGTAAGTCGTATCATGACAAGCTGTCAAGTACTAACTCATCTGTATTTGTGTTTTTTATGTGACCAGCCACTGCAATGGAGATAGGATGACTATTAATTTGTGATCAAAAATAAAGATGCCTGATTCTAACATCTTATTAACAAATTGTGCTTGTTGTTAAAGAATGTAAATTTTTTGTGTTATCTTATTCACCTGTTATGGGAAAAAAAATCCAAATTAGGGTTTTTCAAGGCATGAGGTGTCTGCCAATAAATGGTCAAAATGGAAAAGTATATTCCCCTGTCAAATAATAGGCTGAAATAATGTTTATTTGAAAAGTATCACATGAGAATAGAAGGTCATTCATTAATTTATTTAAAAAATATGTAGTGATTATCTCTTATTTGCTGGAATAAACTAGAATTCAAAGCAGGTCCTATAATAGTGGTGAAAATGTATTATAGTATCCAGGAGCAATTTTATGAACCCAGATTAAACCTTTTCTTTCTCACCAAGGAGTCATTCTAAAAGTTTATGAAAGTGACATTCAGTTTTTGTGCAACCCTTATAGAGTTGTCATAGGGTTATAATAACAGCTAACTCCCTGCACCAAAAAGTCGGGTCCACACCCTTGCTAAGTAAACCAAGAATAGGAATGGATACATTAGGAGGCAATAAAAAGATCCCTGGCCAACTTCATGCAGTCTGTATCATTTGGTTGCTCTTGTTTTTAATGTCTCCTGCCATCTCGAGTGAAAACAGATCACTGTGTCTACTCATCTTTTTTCCTCTAAGGAAATACACGTGGCAAAGAGACGGGTGTCTTGCAAATCTGTAATCATGAATCGAAAATGCACCAAGTTTCTTTAAGAATCACAATGCATTCCCTCTCTTCCTGAACTAAAAAAACCCTGCCCTGGGAAATGATTGAAAACGGAGATTCTGCTCCTGCATTTCTCAGTTACCCAGGCAGCTGGAGCTTTTTCAGCCAAGTCTCTGAGAGTCCCTCCAATGAAGTCTTTTTAGCCAGGATGAGAATAATTCTTTTGAGTCATACTATTAACTGCTCTATACAAGCAGAAGACTGGTTAATGCTCAAGGGACTGAGGAGAGAGACAAAGATCCTCTTTCTTCCGGTAAAGAAAAAGAGGTTAAAAAAAACAAAACTACACCCATATGTTTTATATTCGAGTAACAGATAATGAGAATATCTCAAGAGGAATTTTTGAAGACCAGAGGAAAAAGAAAAGGAAAAAAAGATTGTCTTCAAAAGAGTAGAACAACAGCTGATATTTCAACAGAAACAGCAAAAGACAAACGACAAAGGAATAATATATTTAAATTCTGAAAGAAACTGACTGCTGACCTAGAATTCTGTAGCTGATATACAGACTTATTATAAAGCTATAGCAATTAAGACAGTGTGGCACCACTACACGGATAAAAGGAGAGACCAATATAAAAGGACAGAGTAATGAAACAGACCTACGTGTACATGAACACTTGATCTATGACAAAGGTGACCGGTGCAGAGCACTGGGGTATCTGATGTCCAATAAATGGTACAGAGTCAATTGATTAGCCATGTTGGAAAAATGCATAACACTTAACCCCAGCATCACCACATATACCTATACTAATTCCAGGAGAACTGCATACCTAAATGTGAATTGTAAAGCAGTCTTTTGAAAATAGCATAAGAGAGTCTTTGAGATCTTGAGGTGGGAAAAGGCTACTTGAGTAGCAACTGTATAAAAGAGGGAAAACTGACAAATTGAATAACATTGAAATTAAGAACATCTTTTTAGCAAAAGACCTCATTAAGAGAGTGAAAAGGTAAGCCCCAAGTGGGAAAAGAGGCTCTTAGCACATACAATTAGAATAGAACGGCCACATTTCTTTACCCCCTTCCTCTGTTCCACTGCATCGACATGCCAGCCAGCCAGAAGGAAGGGGGAAGGATTTGCACACCCTACTTCGATATACATTACATTTTCCAGACCCGTCACAAGGCCACGCCAAGTTGCGAGGAAGAATAGGAATGTAGACTTTATTCTGAGTATCCGTGTGGCCAGCTAACCCTCTGGGTTCTAGTAGTGAGGGGAGAAAGGAGAATGGATACTGAGAGGTAACTGGAAATCTCTGCCATGCTCTTGATTGGACAGATACTTTCTGGTGAAATTTAAGTTAACAGTCTTAAATTCCAGGCAACTGACTTGAATTCCCTAAGACTTTGAAAACCTTAAATTCATGTTTCCTTTCCTATTTTTTTACATGTTCCTTTACCAAATACAAGAGCTTTATGAACAATCTTAGGAAAAATCTATTTTCACAGCTGATAATTGGATCATCGATGTGGAAGATTATAAACCAATTGTTACATAGTACTGAGTCGGACAAATTTTGATTTCTAGTTTGGGAAATGCCCCCTAAAAGAAGGAAATTGGTGCTTAGATCACAATCTGCTTCAGCAGGCAGATTAGATTCTTGAATTGATTTATTTCATCTTTAAGTGCTAATTTCAAGAGCAAGGGAATGGAGCTGAATGTCGGATGTCTTGAGAGCCTTCTGGGACTTTAGAAAAATCAGATATATGATATAAAAGATAAGCTGTGGAGTCTCCAGCAACACCACACAAGAAGAACTTTAGTCTCCGGGTAGGTAGCCAAAGCAAAACCTTTACACAAAGCAAAACCAAACACAAAATTCACAGAAATTTTTCTCAAAACAAATACAAGCCTTCCATTCAGGAGATTATAAGCCCGGAGTTAAGACAAGTTCAAACATCTGATAAAATGCACAAAACCATGATTTGGCTGGCTTAATCCCTGCTAAATTTCACCACGCAATTAAAATGACAAGAAATTGGGGCGCCTGGGTGGCTCAGTCGGTTGGGCATCCGACTTTGGCTCAGATCATGATCTCGCAGTCCGTGAGTTCAGGCCCCGCATCGGGCTCTGTGCTGACAGCTCAGAGCCTGGAGCCTGTTTCAGATTCTGTGTCTCCCTCTCTCTCTGACTCTCCCCCCTTCATGCTCTGTCTCTCTCTGTCTCAAAAATAAATTAAAAAAACGTAAAAAAAAAAAATTTTAAAAAAATAAAATGACAAGAAATTAAGGCCATCTAAATACCCACAAAGCAAGCAGAAAACACATCTATTTTAAGAATGACATTGTTTTGATTTAGAAATATACATAATTTGTGTATATCTGTTATGTACCAGTTAATTCAGGTTATATACTTATGAGTAGGCTTTGGTGCCTGAATGCCTGGGTCTATTTCCTGCTCTGCCATTTAACACTTGTTTGGGGCAAATTACTTACCTCACTGGTTTTTAGTTTTCGCAACTAAAGGTAGGACTAAAGGGGATACGTAATAAGAATACCAACTTCACGTGATCATTTGGAGGACTCAATGACAGTACTATTCTTGTAAATTGCTTGGAACAATAACCCTCGAGAAGTATTATGATTATTGTTATACATACAGAGAGCATACCCAGGCCCCACTTAAGACCAAATAAATACGAATCTTTAAGGATGAGGCCCAGACATAAAAGCTCCCCAAATGACTCCAATTGGTAGCCAGGGATTGAGGTGATATGACCGTGAACGGCTCGTATTATAATGTAAGCCTTCAATTGGAAGCTCGCATATTAATATGTGAGCAGTCTTATCTCTAAACGCTATAAGGACTAAGGATTTTTATTTCTTTTTTGTGTGTCTGTGTGAGAAGATGTGCTTTTCGGTGGTTTCCAAGTTTTCTATAATGAACACATTCATAAAAATTCTATTTTACAAATAAATTATACACAGCTATCAGATTGCCAAACGCCAACAAATGGCCTTGCACTCAAAAATGGTGCACCATTGAGATCAGTTGCACGAAGCAGACATTGTAAAACAAGACACATGTCACAGAGGCCAGAAGGGAGGTTGAAATAAGGCACTACAGGAGTCCAGGGAGAAACAGCACCTCCGGCTGGGGGATCCGTGTGTCAGCTTCGTACAGCATCTGGCGGAAAGGGAAGCCAGGTCATTCCAGTTGAGAGACAACGGGAGCAGATAAGTGCACAGAGGCAAGAAAGAGATGTGGACCATGGAAACAACCTGACGGGTGCTGAGGCAGAGAATGGCATGATCAGATGTGTTCTTTGTAGAGACAGCTCTGAATGCTTTGTGCGGGACAAACATCTGGAAGAATAGAGGCAGAACAGGCAGCTGAGCATCCTCATGCTTCAGTAATGCCACCTTCTCATCGTCTCCCAGACTCTGCCCTCAGCATTGTTTTTTTTTTTACTTTGCCACCTGTTCACCTTCTAATCTTGCCCTCATCCCGGTAGATTCCACTATACAAGCGGATTACCCAGCCGACAGGCTGTGCTCCAGTTCTTTGACCCCAAAGACTTTCACCTGTGTTCCACAACAGCCACCCACTCTTGGGACCACTTTTCACCAGGAACTGTCCCACTTCTGCAATCGTAAACTTCCATTTCCCACTCCTAGACATTCATCTCTCATTCCCTGTGCACACTGGTCCTCCTCTTTGACCTCTTTGAGTCTTCCCTCTGGGATCACTCCCAGCCGTTTCGTCCTTCAGAGCAGCTGTGTAAATGTTCGCTACCTTCCTCTGGCCCCACCTCATAGCTACACCTTCTCAAAAGCATCCCGCTTCTGAGAGAAAGAGACCACCGTAAGGGGACACTTTCAATGTACTTTCCCTCTGCTACCAATTCACCTGCTCTTTACTCCTTTCTGACCTCAAGATGTTTTTCCTCCTAAGCAAATGGATATTCTTATTCCCATTTTACATACCAGGAAAACTGAGATAAAGTCACCTTCCCAAGGACCCCACAATTAATCGGCTGAGGAGCTGTTATTGGGAGCCAGGCCTGTTTGACACCAATCGTCAACTAGGAATGCAGAAAAGGAGGAGCAGTGAAATCAAACACCCTACTTTGCAGGTTCGGCTAAGATTATGGAAACAACATAAGTAAAGCAACCTGAAGTTCTCATGACATGAGACCTTGCGTTATTGTGGTGCCTAGGTGAGTTGGGGGTGGCGACGTTATCAACAGAGTTACGGAGATCGGAAAGAAGAGATGATTTGGCACAAGGGATAATGAGTTTGTTTTTAACATGTTGAGTTTGAGGTGCTGATAGGGTCTCCACATGGGAATGTTCAGCAGGCAGTTAAGAGCAGATCTCTTGAGCTAAGGAAAATAGTGAAGTGTGTGGAGATAAGATTTGGAGCCATCCATGGAGTGAAAACCACTACACAACCAAGTGAAAGCATAAACTGAAAAACAAGAAGTGGGTGTCTAGCTGGCTCAGTCGGAAAAGCATGTGACGCTTGGTCTTGGGGTCATGAGTTTGAGCCCCACGTTGGGTGTAGAGACTGAGGAAAGAGTCTAACTCATCAATGACCTGCAGTCAGGTCATGGAATTTCTCTGTAACTTTTTGCGTATCTACAAAAAGGTGAATAGTGATTTCTGACCCTCTACTATAGGTCATACTTTGTCTTGTATACATGGTAGCTTATGCCAATAATTTATACTTTGTTCAAGAGTATTTTGCACACTATAACGTTCTATTCGGATTTACTATTATCATCAAATTGTTAACCCCACAATGTTGTCTTTTTTTAAGTTTCTTTATTTTGAGAGAGAGAGAGAGTGGGTGAAGACGGGCAGAGAGAGAGGGAGAGAAAGAGGAAGAGAAAAAATCCCAAGCAGTCTCTGCACTGACAACACAGAGGGACAGCACAGCCCCTACTCAGGATTCAAACCCATGAACTCTGAGATCATGACCTGAGCCGAAATCAAGAGTCCGATGCTTAACCGACTGAGCCACCCAGGCCCCCCAAAATTGTCTTAAAAGATTTTGGTGGGCGCCTGGGTGGCTCAGTCAGTTAAGCGGCCGACTTCGGCTGGGGTCATGATCTCACGGTCCGTGAGTTGGAGCCCCGCGTCGGGCTCTGTGCTGACAGCTCAGAGCCCGGAGCCTGTTTCAGATTCTGTGTCTCCCTCTCTCTGACCTCCCCCGTTCATGCTCTGTCTCTCTCTGTCTCAAAAATAAATAAACGTAAAAAAAAAAAAAAAAAAAGATTTTGGTAATGGCTCAGTGTCTTGCATAGATAATTCTCTAAATGGGAATATTTTCATTATGTTAATGTCTTTTTTTAAGAGAAAGGGGAAAAATCCATCACTGATTAATTAATACCAATTTAGAATGTATAATCATTTGACTTGGGCTAAGCTGGTGACCACCTCTGCATTAGCTTTGGAGAGTTCGTTTCACACACACTTTAAAAATGATAATACTCTCCAACTTTAGAAAATGAGATTACTCCATTTACCATGCCAGTCCTGCCCTATACTCAACACTTGGCTAAAGTCACCCCTCCAGGGAGCCTCCACTCACTATTATAGCCTCAAACTATCCCCTCTGCCTCTAAAATGGCAGGAATATTTGAGTCACTTATTTGATAACAAGACATTCCACTCTAGAATCTGCAGACTCAGTAGACTTAGATTAATTACCAATTAGACTAGCCAAAAATGAGATTAAATATTTTCAACAGGTGAAGGAAGAAACCAAATTCCCACTGTTTTCAGGAGGTGGGGGTTCTAAGTCTAAGTTTGATTAAGGGATTTCCCCAGTGTCTCCCAAGGACAAAGTTTCACAGGTGGGATTTGAACCCTGCATGGAAGGAGGGCTTCCTGACCTCTTTCCTGCTCCCTTTGCCTCCTGATTCCCCAGTCAGATAAGTACATGATGAGTGACAACTTTTAAATTCTATGCATGGAACCATCTACAGAATAGGGACTCAACAAACGTGTTTGCTGAGGCAGCAGTTGAGAATGTGGAATCCATAGAAAAAGACCTTAGTTAAACAGTGAATTTACAGAAAGGAGGAAAAGGGATCACGTGACCAAAGATTCCACTAACGCCGTTTTCACATTTACTCCTTTTTTTTTCCTTCCCCCTAATGATATAAGTTTGATTGTACTTCACATTTTATTCAGGGAACTTTCAAAATGTATTGAAACTGAAGCCTGATTACTAGATCAAACAGTTAAATTAGGAGTTATGACTATTGTGATTTTCTTTTTTTTTTTTTTTTTTTTAATTTTTTTTCAACGTTTTTTATTTATTTTTGGGACAGAGAGAGACAGAGCATGAACGGGGGAGGGTCAGAGAGAGAGGGAGACACAGAATCGTAAACAGGCTCCAGGCTCCGAGCCATCAGCCCAGAGCCTGACGCGGGGCTCGAACTCACGGACCGCGAGATCGTGACCTGGCTGAAGTCGGACGCTTAACCGACTGCGCCACCCAGGCGCCCCTGACTATTGTGATTTTCTAAAGCTTTCGCAACTAGTGAAGTACCAGATGTTAGAACTTTTTACTATAATGGTTTGCTATACTTAATACATTAATCTTATCTACCCATATGAGCAGACCCAGCAGAAACTTGTCTTAGCTTAGGGCCTGACACAGTCATTCTTTTTCTTTTTTTTTTTTTTTTTAATGTTTATTTATTTATTTTTGAGAGAGAGAGAGAGAGAGAGAGCAAGGGAGTGGCAGAGACAGAGGGACACAAAATACCAAGCAGGCTCCTGACTGTCAGCCCAGAGCCCAATGCAGGGCTCAAACCTATGAACCGTGAGATCGTGACCTGAGCCAAAACCAAGAGCCAGATCATGACCTGAGCCGAAACCGAGTCAGATGCTTAACCGACTGAGCCACCCAGGCACTCCTCAGTCATTTCTTTTGAAAAGTCTTTTCTAAGTTCACATAATGATCCACCTGCCATGAATCTTTATTTCAGTCTGACTATCTGCATTGTAGCTGTGTTCTCTGTCTCAGTTCAAAAGACTGATTGATTGATTGATTGATTGATATCACAGATCATTTGAAGCCCTAATGAAAGCTTTGGGCACTCACTACAGAAAGTTGACACATGCACATATGTCCAAAGCTTGACATGTGATTCCAAGGACCCTCTGACAACCCATCTGTAGACCTCTGAGAAGCTGTGAACCCCCAGGTAAGAGTGCCTTTCCTTATGCATTTGGAGCATCACAAACCCAGACGCATGCTGAACTAAAGATCCATCAAAAGCTTCCTTCCTATCTCATCTAATATCTAGATGAGCACACACAGTAGGCACTTAAAATTCTTACTTTCATGGAGAAACATAATAAAATAGTCTTGGTATTTTTAATTACTCCTTGTTTCCCCCCACTATTTTTACTAGCTTTCCCCCAAATGAATGAGATTTCATTTTGTGTTTGCAAAACAAAACAAAAACGAGCAAACAAATGACTGTTCTTCAGTGGCCATCAAGGCTTAAATTGGACAAGCAGGGTCTCACAGTGTCCCACTTTTGTACTGTTTTGGAGTTAAGCTTTAGGGAGGAGATAGGAAAGGCACAGGGAGCTTGGAAGGGGAAAATGATCCGGGGTCTGATTAGAAGACAGGGGATAATAGAATACCTTGCATTTTATGGCATTTCATAGTTTTCAAAACACTTTCACATCTATTATCCATCTATCATCTTACACGACAACACCCACCGTAACCCCATAAGGCAAGTGGGGCAGGCATCGTTACCCTCCCCTCACTTTACTGATAAGAAACTCAGGTCCAGACGGTTTCATGAATTACCCAGGATCTTAAATGAAAGAACAGGGATTTGAATGTAGAGTTTTAGACCCAGACTCTGCTTTTCCCTACAGTACAGAGGAAGAAAAGAAGAATGAGATATTATAATTTTTTTTTAAGTAGGGGCGCCTGGGTGGCTTAGTCAGTCAAGCCGACTTTGGCTCAGGTCATGATTTCATGGTCCGTGAGCTCGAGCCCACGTCAGGCTCTGTGCTGACAACTCAGAGCCTGGAGCCCACTTCGGTTTCTCTGTCTCCCTCTCTCTCTGCCCCTTCCCCGCTCGTGCTCTATCTCTGTCTCTCAAAAATAAATAAACGTTAAAAAAAATTTAAAATATATACATTCATGAAGGGAGAGGGAGGACTTAAAAAACCCTTTCAACCGAGAGGCATGAAACTTCATTTCCAGTTATGATATCAGGGCATCTATTTTCTAAATGCTTAGCAAATCAATATTTTTCCTTAAAATGCAATTGCCCTTGTATTAGTCACAGAGGTTTAATCATTTGTGAAGGATAAAGTGTCCCTATCTTTACCAAACGCCATTGTAATCACTTGGGTAAACAGTCTGGAGCCATTACAATTCCTTACGGGATAATGGGTTCAAAGTTGTAAAATCTGGAAATATTTTACCACACGAATGCTGCTACAGGCATTTCCCATTTTGAACCAAAGTTGGCTCTCCCCGCAGTTACATCTTGCAGGTCAAGAACCTCACCTGATGAAACATACTGACTGAGTCACCCAGGTGCCCCAGGAAGGCATGTAGTTTTTTACAGACACCTACTGTGCCTTGATAACCGTTCATTTTTCTAAAACTCTCAATATTCCCTGATCCTGATGTTTTGCAAATGAGAGAGTTGAGAATCACTGAGAGGGGAGAGAATTAATATGCGCTAAAACTTGCAGTATGATGGACCTTTTACATTTTCTCTGTCGTTTTGATAAAGGTTTAGTGATGTGTCCAGAAATATGTAAATGATCAATAACGAATCTCACATTTGAGTTTTGTCTGACTCCAAACCCTTTATGTTTTCCATCACATGACTACCTCCTAAACTTCAGTCATTCAAACGCCATCTCCATGAGTTTTTGCCAAAATCTTATACCATATACTCTATTATTTCTTTAGAGGCAGTACAGTTCAGTGGTTAGGACACAGTCCTGACGGCAGTGTACCTAAGTTTCAATCCTGGTGCTGCCTCTTACCAGCTTTGTGACTTTAGGTAACTGACATGACCTATGGATGTTTCCTCATATTTAAAATGGGGGGGGGTGAGTAATAGCACCCACCTCATAGGGCTGTTTTAAGGATTAAATGAACTAATACATGTTAAAGTACTAGAGCCAGTCCTTAATCAAAGTTAGCTAGTATTATTTCAGAATTTCCTTTATTTTAAAAAAAAAGTTTATTTATTTATTTTGAGAGAGAACACACGCATGAGCAGGGGAGGGGCAGAGAGAGAGGGAGAGAGAGAATCCCAAGCAGGCTCCACGCTGTCAGTACAGAGCCCAACGTGGGGCTCAGTCCCACAACCATGAGATCATGACCTGAGCTGAAATCAAGAGTCAGACATTTAACCAACTGAGCCACCTAGGTGCCCCTCAGAATTTTCTTTAAATCGGGCTTTTGCTACTTAGGCAAATGTATTAAAGGAGAGATTTCATAGCACAACTGTGATATTATAAGTTTCATGTGATAGTTATACTTCAATGAACATTAAAATAAATACATAATAGTCAAAGAAAAGGGGCGCCTGGGTGGCTCTGTCGGTTAAACGTCCGACTTCAGCTCAGGTCACGATCTTGCAGTCCGTGAGTTCGAGCCCTGCGTCGGGCTCTGGGCTGACAGCTCAGAGCCTGGGGCCCGTTTCAGATTCTGTGTCTCCCTCTCTCTCTGACCCTCCCCCATTCATGCTCTGTCTCTCTCTGTCTCAAAAATAAATAAACGTTAAAAAAAAAATTAAAAAAAAAAACAAAGAAAAGATGTTTGTCCATGTATCACCTAAAATCATTTCCATACCTAGGTCCTACTTTAGGAATATGTCTCCACCCCACACTGTTTCCTATCTATAAAGAAAAGAAAAGAAAAGAAAAGAGAAGAAAAGAAAAGAAAAGAAGAGACAGAAAAAGAAGGAGAGTGAGAGAAGGAATGAGGGAAGAAGGGAGGGAGGGAGGGAGAGAAAGAAAGGAAGAAAGAAAGGGAAAGAGAGAGAAAGAGAGAGAGAGGAGGAAGAGGAATAAGGGAAGGAAGAACATAGAACTATATGATAAAAGATGTGTTAAATAGACTAAATATGTGCATTTCTGTAGACCTACCCATCCACATTTCAAGGTATTTTACAAACCCCAGAAAAATAAGTCTAGAACTTCTAGGTCCTGTTAAGAACTTAAAAGATTAAGGAATGCTTGAGGGATCCTAATACAATGCAAAATTTCTACTATTCCCCAAAGTCTGATGCTGTGAAATTTTATGTAAGAGCTTTTACTATTTCAGTCCGTTTTTCCACCTATAAACTGGATAGAACTCCAGCCTCCCACCTTACATCAGAGTTTTAGGATGAAATGGGGATTTATACTAAGATTGTTTAGCCTCAAGTTTGTTTTGTTTTGCTTTGTTTTGTTTTTAACAAGAGAACAGAGATTGAGGGCCAAAGAACAAACAGAATGTAATTTAACATTTCTTCAAAAAATACTGGATGTTTGAGGTCCTTTACCAGATTGGGAAATGATATTTTCCAGAATAAATTCCATCTTCTTTGTATATGCTTTCATAGTCTGACCACCCATGCCACAAACCACTTTTATGACTGAACTACATTAAGTTCGGGGGAAAATGTTTATATTGTAATGTGATTGCAAAGTTATTTTTCTTTTTTCTTTTTTTTCCAAATTTTAATTTAAATCCTAGTTAGTTAACATATAGTGTAATATTGGTTTCAGGAGTAGAAACTTACATACAAGCCATTGCAATATCAATAACCAAGTCTCCATAGTAGTCATTTGTTCTGATCTACTGAGCTACACTCTCTGTCTTACAGCAAATGTTCTTGTTTCCAAAAGCCACTATACCCTTTCCCCGGTTGCCTCTTCTCCTTCCATGTCGCGATATCTCAAGTCTAACGTGCTGAAGAGAATTGAGTCGCTAATGCCGTAATGAAAGGAATTCTTAGTGGAGACGCATGTGGTCAGGTCCTGTTGTATAGACTTGGCCTTTGAGGAGACCATGGCGGCTGGGGTATATCTTTAGAGGAAGTATTGTCTTCCACATTTGTAAGCCAACAAGTTGTAATTACGCGCATATTGTGTGCCCATCCTTGCGCCAAATGCTGCAGGGGATTCTGAAGTAGGAAACAGCTCAAGATAGTGAAAACAGCCAGGCAATGGAGTCAAAGAGACCTTGGTTCGAAACCCACCCCCCCACAGCTGAAATAAGTGTATCATTTCAAATCTCCGAGTTTCATTTTCCTCACTACTAAAAGAGTGAACTGACTTTGCAGGAGTTTTATGAAGATTACATGAGACCATATATGGAAGTCAAGTACCTGGCACATAGAAATGTTGAGTCAATGTTGTTGTTAATAAGATGTCATCCAGGGGCACCTGGGTGGCTCAGTCGGTTGGGCGTCTGACTTCGGCTCAGGTCATGATCTCAAGGTTCCTGAGTTAGAGCCCCGCGTGGGGCTCTGTGCTGACAGCTCAGAGCCTGGAGCCAGCTTGGGATTCTGTGTCTCTGTCACTCCCCCACTCATGCTCTGTGTGTGTCTCTCTCTCAAACGTAAATAAACACTAAAAAAAATTTTTTTTTTAACTTTAAAAAAGATGTAATCCATGTACTCAAGGAACATACTATCTATTTGAAGAGATGAGACACGTAATCAAATATTAGATGGTGTAGCATTAACAATAGGTTCCACTGAAATTCAGAACTGAGCAAAATACTTTTGAAACAAATGACTACTTTAAATAACTTTTCTCTGATGTTACGTAAGTATCACACACTCATTATAAAAAAATTATCGGGGGTGAAAAAAGTAGAAACATTGTAGTGACATTAATTCCAAATTCACACACATGTAATACCCATGCAGTGGTAGAGTAATGCCAATGGAACTTAGGTTAAAGTCCGTATGATTTTCTAAAGGAAGTAAAATTCATCAATAAGAGAGTAGATATTTAAGTTGCTATGGTCTATGGTCATGATAGAATACTATCTAGCTATTAATAAAAGTAGAGTGAATCTTTTATGTCTTGACTTGGAAAGACAGCCAGAATATATTGCTAATTTAAAAGAGGAAGTTGAAGAACAAAACAGGGTGTGAAGACATATTTTATTAAGCATGCTTTCTTTGGAGGTTTGAAATTATCTCAAATACTTTACGTGTATCTGTATTTTTTGTTTGTTTGTTTTAGTACCATTCAGTAATTTTTCACAGTGTTCTAAAGCAAAAAGAATAAAGTCAGTCTTCACAATGGAGAACTCTTGGCCAAAAGTTTGTGGGGGGGGGGGGGGAGAAGAAGCTGGTTGTGGTCTAAGTTAACACTAGATGGTGCCCCTCATCAGTGTCTTTTTGACAAACACCTACTGTGGTCTGATGAGATAGCAACTGTACAAAGTGGCTAAAATAGATTTTAGAATCATACATTATGTATCTTGGTTCATTTCAAAATCAACTGATTTTCAAAACTAGTGGTTTTTAATCAGAGCTGGCTGTACAAGAGGAGTATAATGGATGCATGCTGTTTTAAACTGGTTAGCGTGTGTACGTGTTTTTGTCTGATTCAGCCCGTTCATCATAAATCTAAATTCATTAGGATTGATGTACCCGGGCAGAGTAGCTAAATGGTATGTAGATGTGATCTCTGTTGTAAATAGAAAAATCTGATTCCATAAACCCTGTATTACTCCTCAAAACAACACAAAACAAAAAAGGGGAGGCAAGGGATAAGGAGGAACAAGAGACATCAAGAACCCCAAAGTAGCAAAGGACCCTATCTTATCAAATGGGCAATGGGTCTCAAAACATCTGTTTCAGGTGAAATGACCGGCAGAGGATGTGGGTGGGACAGCCCTACCCCCAGGCACTGGACACAGGAGATAGGAGATCTGCTCCCCCAAACCTGTTGACTCTTGGAAACCACAGATATCTCGCCAGTGCATTCTTTTCACGGAAGACTGGAGGGAGAATTCTAATCTGTACAACGGAGCCTCGTTTGAATGTTTGTGTCAAAGGACAGATAATACCTGCGTGATAGACCATGAGGTGAAACGACATTTCACCTTTTATTTTCATTCATTCATTCATTCATTCATTCAACAAATATCTATTGATGGTTGACAGACACCCAGGTATTTGGATAATAGTCTGGCCACTCACAAGTCATGTGACCTCACGCACATTAGCCAGACTCTCTCTAGTACTTATTATTTGAGACTGTCGTGGCGGTCATTTGTACCTTTTGACCCCTTTTACCTATTTTGTCCATCCTCAAACCTCTGCCTCTGGTGGCTATAGTGACATGAGAGTATTTCCTGTGAATGCCTACAAAGAAGAAATAAACATAGGCATCTGCATGTCTCCTAATTATGATATTTAAAGGGTTTTTTTTAATAGTCCCATGATGCAAGCAAATAAAATGAAGCAAAATGAGAGAGTGAGTGCATTTGATTCATGTCCTCAGATGGACAGTCACGGAGGCAGACATTCACAGAGGGACTCAACCAAAACAGACGACATTCTGAAATCACAGACTCTTTGCCAGGAACGTGCATGATCTCGTGTAATTTTCCCAACACCCCAACAGGAGATATCATGCCTCCTGTAGAAGATATGAAGGATACTGATGTTCCAAGAGGCGGTAACTGGCTCAGGGTCACACAGCTTCAAAGTAGCCTTTTAATGGGGATTTAAATGCTCACAGCCTGCTTCATTAAAGCACACAAATACATTAAGTATCAAAAATATAAGAGACAGGAGGCCCCTTGATATCTAGAAAACGGCACCTAGAGTTCAGCCGTGGTGTTGCCAAGGACTGCGTTGGAACTCAACGCAAAGCCAGAATGTTCTTCTGGTGAGCACAGTCTCTCAGAAAACCAGCACCAGATGCACTGGCCTTGCTGCGGTGGGCACCGAATAACGTGCAGGCTGTCGAATCACCATGCGGTACCCCCGAAACCTCAGGACACTTATGCCAACTACACTCCAGAAATGACAAAAAATAAAGACGGGAAAACAAACAAACAGAGAAGAGTCCACTCTGTGCTCTTGTCTGAGCACAGATGAGAGGGAAAAAAGCACTCTGCTAAGCACAAAAATACCAGTCTTGGATACTATGAGTGACTGCTGCTTTTGTTGTTGTTGTTGTTTTTTTACCAATTAAAGCGTGAGCCTTGCTTTATTCCTGCCACCTTATAGGTAGGATTTATTAAAATACCCAGTCACACAGGGAACAGATTGGTGGTTGCCAGAGGCAGAGGTCTAGGGATGGGCAAAACAGGTAAAAGGGGTCAGAAGGTACAAATGTCCGGTTGTAAAATACATGAGTCTTGGGGATGTCACATACTGCAGGGTGACTGGGGTTAATAATGCTATAGTGCATATTTGGAGGTTGTTGAGAGAGCAGATCTTAAAAGTTCTCATCGCAAGAGCAAAAGATTTTGTAACGACGTGGGGTGAGCGATGATACCTAGATTTGAGGTGATCATTTTGCAACACACGCAAATATTGAATTGTTACGTTGTACGCCTGAAACTAATATGTAGTTGTAGTGCAATTATACTTCAATTAAAAAAAAAAAAAAAAAAAGGACCCCGTCGCAGAATTATCCCCATTGGGATAATGCTGGCAGCATCCTATCCCGGATGAAGCCCCTTTTCCTTGAATCTTCCTCCAAATCACCTGACACAAGCCCAGATGTGATACTAAGTCCTGGGGGACACCCTTTTGCTGAAATGCTGCACGGCTCCCCCAGGGCATACAGTCCTCTCCGCATCGAGCATGGAGCCCACTGGTGAAACCACAGGTGAGTCCCTGGTGGCCTCGGGCTGGAAGTCAGGGACAGAAATGGACATTCAGCCAGATTCACACGAAGCCCTCACTGCCTCTGCCCAGAACCCTGGACCCAGTAAACCTGCAGCAGTAATATGCTGTTGAAGGTGCCACCCTGCCTGAGAGTTGAGGTCCTTTGGGACTGGACCCTGGTGTTAGGATGAAGTCCTTCAACACTGGGTCTATTTTATTTTCCTGGGAATAAGATGTCCCAGGATTTGGGGTCATGTGATCAGGTCTGTGTTGTTCTCCAGTGACATCATAAAATATGGCCTCTGCCCTCCAGGAATTTTTTTTAAGTGTTTTTATTTATTTTGAGAGAGAGAGAGAGAGAGAGAGAGAGCATGAGTAGGGGAGGGGGAGAGAAGGAGATTGAGAGAGAGAGAGAATCCCAAGCAGACTCTGCGGGGTCAGTGCAGAGCCCAATGTGGGGCTCGAACTCATGAAACTCTGAGATCGTGAGCTAAGCCAAAATTAAGGGTTGGAAGTTTAACGACAGAACCACCTAGGCAGGCCCTCAAGGAATTTTAAATCTGAGTACTGACTCTCAGGTTGGTCTACCCTATACATTCCTGGCATTTCTTTTGTGAGTCGTGAGTTAAAATAAGAGTGAATCAACTTGAAATCTTACCTCTTAAAGTTGGCATTTTAAAGATCTATCATTCTTCCAGTATTTTATGGAGCTAGGCCCTGTGCTGAGCCCCACGTGGGCCACCTCCGTTGCCCTCACAACAATCTCAAGAGGCAGGAACTATCATTTTCTCCACTTCTATAGATGGCAAAACTGAGGCCTAGAGAACTTTTTCTTATTCACGGACAACATTCTTCCTGAGGTCAAGCAGCTCATCGGTGATAGAGCCAGGGTTTAACAAGCAGGCCACTCCCGAAGCCACCATGCCCAAACGTTAAGCTACACTTCATAGTATATGTTAATTTATATAATAAAATCTCTCCGTAAAGCACTTTTCTATGACGCAGGCTTAGCGGTACCATGGGCCAAAACATGTCTCCCCCCTTAGGAAGTACCGTGCGGTCCAAGAGTCAACGGTAGAAAGCAAAAGCTATAAAGCAAGCATCAAGCATCACTCCTTCCAAAAGCGTCATAGTTGTTTTTTTTCTGAATACGTTGGGACATCGGAATATGGCCACAAACTCACAGCAGGCAGAGGAAATCAAGGAAAAGAATTAATCCAACATTTTTAAATGTCATTGAATTTTTCCATGATGTGTTGATTCTGCAGCGCAGAAACTGGAACTTCTTGAGGCCCCTGGTTCTTTTGAACTTGAGTGTTTCAATCTCTTTTGTTAATTGAAAACAAAAAATGCTTGCTTTTTTCCAGGGATGGGGGGGTGGGTGGTATAGATATTTCCTATGTCCTCTGTTGGAAGAGGGTAATAGTGAAATGTCCCAAAGAAGGACACATGAAAAGAAAAGCCCAAAACAACACAAAATTAGGCAAATTCAGTCATGAAGAATGAAGGAACAGAGGTTCTTAATCTGGGACCCAGGGATGCAGGTCAGAATCCCTGCAGGTGTGGGCAGGGCATATGCATGTATGCATCTGTGAGAAAAGAATCTGTAGCTTTTATCAGATCCCAAAGGGTCTGTGGCCCAATGAATACTACTCTACAGGACTTAAAAATGAAAATCAATGAAATTATGAGGCCAACAAAGCCATCTGTTTACACAACAAATATCTTAAGACACCCATGACTGTCGTTAAGCCCAGTACAGCGGACAGGGTCCAGCTTCCTGGGGCAGATAGGAGACCTGGTTATCATCGTCCCCACTACAAGCCTGTATCAACACGGCCACTCTGAGAATTTGCTCCCCGCCCCCCATCCCCTCCCTCCCCTGAAACAATGCAGGCAACAATACCACCAGCCAATTTCCTCCTGCATCTCCAAGCCTAAAAGAACCGGTGTGATGTGCCCGATATTTTTTTTTTTAAGGTTTTATTTATTTTTGAGATACAGACAGAGCATGAGCAGGGGAGGGGCAGAGAGAAAGGGAGACACAGAATCTGAAGCAGGCTCCAGGCTCCGAGCTGTCAGCACAGAGCCCGACGCGGGGCTCAAACTCACAGACTGTGAGCTCATGACCTGGGCTGAAGTCGGATGCCTAACCGACTGAGCCACCCAGGCACCCCAATCAGATATTTTTACTCCATATTGGAGCTCAGTGTTATGGCACAGCCGTATTTGCGACCATGTGGTTGAAACTATGAGGCGACAGAGAGTCTGTTCTCCTTTTGCTTCACAAAAAGATGAGAAAATCACGGTTGTGCTTCCAGGCACAGGACACGTCTATTTCCGAGTGTGCTCCTGAATCAGGACCCCAGGCACATAAGGGTTGTAGTCTGTCATCCACAGGAAATCACCCTGTGTGGCAAAGTGAGACACTAACACAGAAAAGGAAGAAATTGGCAATAAAACAGAGAGAGAGAGAGACCAGAAAGGAAGTAACTTAGTGAATGCAAGTTAAAACTCGAAAAAGTAAAATGTCTCTTGAGCATGAAAGGAATAGGTATGATGATATTCACCCCCCGACTCCCACAACCCTCTATTTACTAGTCTACACAGCCACCGTCCTCACACCCTCTGCTCGTCTAACTTCCGTGGGTTTCCTTGTGCTGGAGAAGATAAGGTTTGAGGGCCAGGCGGGTGAAGGAGCTTCAGTGACAGGCTGACTCTGTCCTTCCTCCCAGAGCAGAGGGAAGCAGGAGGGTTGACAAGAAGTTTGCAAGTGCGGAGGGGCTGGTGGAAAGGCCTCTGCTACAGCACAGACGTGAGGTGATCCAGCCGAACCCGAGAGATGGGGACAGGAACAGAGAAGCGGGGACTGACATCGAGTCCTTGAAGGAAACGTTCACTGAGCACGACGACTAGTTAGACCCAGGATGAGTGAGAGGAAGGCAGCATTAAACACGGCAGCAAGGTCCGAGCAGAAACGCAGCGAGCAAAGCTGAGTGGAGAAGTGGGAGAAACTCCCTGGGAACTGGGAGCATCTGCAGACCCGGAGGACGTGCACAGCTAGTGGAGCTCAGGACTCCTGGCAGGACAGGAGATGAGAAGGCAGAAGCTCCAAACACAGAACAACAAAGCAACACAAAGTTTGCGGGGGAGGGCGTTTGGATAAAACCGGTCCCCGTGAATATTCTAATCCCGGTGTTCCCCAATGGCCCCCCCCCACCACCACCCCCCGCCACGCACACATACAGAAGCTTTGGGGCCAACTAGAAGAATGAAATCTAAGCTTTCAGGGCGGATTGTCCTTTCCCTCTTTCTCCACCCATGGCACTACTCCAAGGCCAGTTTCAGTGCCAAGTCTCCTGTGAAGCCTTTCCTCTTCACCCTCACCCAGGTTGATTGTACCTAGTTAGCTTTAAGGCTAGTTAGCTTTAACCGGTGGCTAACTGGCAAAATGGAATTACAGAGATGGGAGGAGGCAGGAGAAGAACAGGAAGAGTGTGAATGCCCGCTGGAAAGTGTAAGAGAACAAAATCAATTGACGTTTAGCTCTGCTCTCCTGTTTCCTAAGGATTCCTACAACAAACCCCCAAGAAGGGGAACACAGACCATCATTTAAAAAAAAAAAAAAAGTGCAATGGAGTTAAATGATCTGTCCAAATCCTGTAACTGGTAACACCAAGAGTTGAACCTCTTCGTTCATTCATGTGTTTATTCATTCATTCATTCAATAAATATTTATTGGTGCCAGGTCCTGTGGCACTGTTTCAAGCACGGGATAGGGGCTGAAGAACACAGCTGTGGATCATACACAGCCTTATTCTAGTGGGACAGACAGGAAATAAAGAAGTAAATGTATAATAGAATGTTACAAAGTGTCAGTGCTATGGAGAAAAAGGGAGCGGCGGGAGACACCGAGGAGGCAGGGTTCCCCACTAGATGGAGTAGTCAGACATTCTGTACTCTGAGCCCTGAGCTCAGCCCTCTGTCCCTACTGCAGACTCTTCGTGCTGACAGAGTTGATGGTCACGAAACGTATACCTCCGTCTCATTTCAAATGCTGCCCAGGGCTTGGCATGTGCACCCCTGAGCACCAGAACCATTCAGCACAAGATCCCCCCCACCCACACCAGGCTGTAAGTAGGTCTCCTTAACCTCCCCCAAAGTTGTACTGCCTTACTTAGCTTCCAGTGTAGACTACAAACCCCCTGGAGGCAAGAACCCCTCGCACAGTTTCCAGTAAGGGTATGCTGGTTATCAGCTTATCAGATTAAATAAAAAGCAACTGGAAGAACTGGAAGACTGTCCCCCCCACTCAATTTTCATAAAGGTGACAGTCAGCTCTTTGGAGAGTTCCCCACATCTATAGGACTTCTCCAAAACAAGCCCAGCCTCTCCACCATTCCCTAACCCCCAGGAGCTCCCCTCCTGCACAAGCCCTATTGGGTAGCCCCGCCCCCAGGAAGCCCCCCTAGAAAACCAGATCAGTCCAGACTGCAGTAAGTAGGCAGCTGGGTCAGTTTGGGTCATTTTTGCCAACATGGGCCAGGTGACATTGCAGGTGGTGGACAGTGGCAGAAGGGTATGAAGAAACCACAAAATAAGGATGCAGAAGTAGTCCCACTTTACTAAAACCCATCTGAAGTGTTACTGAGTGATAAACCAACTAGACTCAGGGACAAAAACAAATGAGTTCAACCACTCTGAGCTTTCCATTTGATTTCCACAAACATCTCAGTCATGTGTTGTTGTTGTTTATTTATTTACAGCACCATTGAACATCTTTCGCTTTTACAGGTATGTGTATGTGCATACATTGCTGGGGGAGTTCACGTGCAATTAGTAATGCGCTATTTAAACTTGACATCTTCAAGTCTGAATAGTTCCCACAAATGTGACAATTACACTTTGGCAAAATCGCCTGTGAGGACAGAAGGAAGACTTCAAGCAACAAAACTCCATAATACTGTAACATAACTTCGGACCTCCTGGAAGGGTCACTCTCCCTCGAAAACCATCATCCTTCCTGGATTATCCCCGCTAGACAGCAGGCTCATCGTCTCTGACCTGCCTTTGTACCAAGAGGAGACATCCAGCAATATTGATCCATTCAGCGATATTCAAAAACGTTCCATGTAAACAAAAAGGTCCAGAATAAAACACCTGAGAAGAGACGCTCCTGAACATGACACATAATGCATTAGCTAATCTCCAAATTCATAAGAACATTTAGATTACGGTGAGGATTAGGGTCTGATGCAATTTCCATTTGCGCCACGGTTTCCCAATTCAATAACTTCATTCCTACCTGCGACGACTCACGTGCAAATACACTCAGAAGCACAAATAAGTAACAAACGATCAGGTGAACAGCAGAGTTACAAAACAGGCATAATCATTATTCAGTCTAAATTCAAAACCCAAATCAGGTCATGTTTCCTCATTATTTTTCTGGCACAGTCTTTTTTTGTAGTCTTTAACTGTAACGGTGTAAAGGTACATTTAAAAGCAGGAAATATATTTTGTCCTCCTGGGGAAAAAATGCGGTAGGATTTGGCAAAGGACTCAGTTAACCACAAATAATACAGATTTTTTTTTTTAACATCTGAACTTGTCCTTAGCACCAAGATGAACTGCTTGTCCTAGAACCAATAAAAGACACATCATCAAGTTTAAAACTGATAGAGAATTAAACACCTTAGCCCCAAGAATCAATCATACCAGTATTTTCTGGTCTCCTTTTGTAGTTCCATCGTCAAACTGAAGACATTCATGAGTTGAAGAGGTCATGACAGAATAGTGACAGCAAATGCTTTTTTCTTCATTTCATTCACGGTTATATTGACTGATCTGTATAATCAGATTTGTAAGGCCTTTTTCCCCCAAGCTATATCTTTCTAAATGTTCAAAATTTCTATGTAGAGATAACTGTAATTTTGATGAGCATTTTGATCTCACCTTGAAAAATATATTTTTAAGTTTATTTATTTTGAGAGAGAGAGATAGCATGAACAGGGGAGGGGCAGGGACAGAGAGAGGGAGAGAGAATCCTAAGCAGGCCCCAACTGTCAGCACAGAGCCCAATGCAGGGCTCGAACTCAAGAACCATGAGATCATGACCTGAGCTGAAATCAAGAGTTGGACGCTTAACCAACTGAGACACCCAGCCTAAAGTTCATTTTTTAAAGAATGAATTCTGCAGAACTGATACTATTAAAATGAATACAGGGCTCTCGAAGGACTTTTGTCAGCAATAACTCTCACCTACCCTTAGTTTAAGTCAGTAACTCAGAAATAGAGACAAATTTGCCCCCAGGGGATGTAGCAATGCCTGGAGACCCACAGAGGACGCCCTAGACTTTTAAAAAATTATTTTCATTTCAAAAAAAAAAAAAAAGAAGGAAAGATTTCTGGAATGAACCTAAGCACACAGGAACACTAGAAAGTGAAATGACAGCATTTTTCTAATCCCAGAGGAAAACAGTGTTGGGTAAAGCCACTGTTCAGCAGGCCCTAGAGCCACCAGGCAAGACTGACTCAACGAGAAGAAAGTTCCTGCATTTCCTTGGGAGACTTAAAATGCAGGACAACTAAAGAGAGAGTAAAACTCAAGTAAAAATATCGTACTGCAGGCATCACGATGACAGAGGATGTCACGATGACTGCCTGAGATGACAGAGGAAACCACTTAACCCATACAAAAATATTGCACTGAATGAGCTTGTTTGAACTCATTAAATGTACTCTAGCTGTCTTAAAAGGGATTATTTCACAATGACTCTACTCCATAATGCGGTATGTGATTAAGTGGTCGCCAAGCTACCTCTGTGGTAAATTTGTTACATTTAAATTTAGTGCCTTTTCCTTTCCTAAAACATACTTTAGAGAGTAGAGAACATTATCTGGATGTAAACTAGTCTGCATTTCTTTAGCCAGGGGCACAGAAACTAGAAAATTATAATCTTTTCCTTCTAATAAAAAGCAGAATGATGGGAACCAATTGGAAGTGAGGGACAGACTTCCTCTTTGGCTCCAGTCAAGGCATCTCAACCAACATCTGTCTAGATTTTGGTCCACTTATCACCGTGGTGAGTTTCAAAGAGAATCCCCCGGTTTTTTTGTGAGTGCATGCCATACTTTTAAGATTAAGGATAAAAATGTTGTCTTATATTTTACCCCTCTTTTGGCTATACACTATCTATAGACTAGTCCAACAAACTCCTAGGGACAAAAACGTATTCGACTAATTCATGGCCAATTTAAACTCAGATAATAAATTTTCAAGGAATGAAAAAAATTCTTATCCTACTGATCACAGATGCTTACTTATTTCAGCCTTAGAACGAACACTAAGACATTTGTTTAAACGGCGTTAATGCTGAAAAACGTGGGTGCTTTTCGCGTTACCAACCCAGGATTTCTGTTTGAGTACCGCACAGATTTACAACAGGACTCTGTGTCTAGAGCCTAAGAGATGATCGCTGTCAGTCAATTTTGCAACCCATCGGGGTCTCTCTACACATAGACTTTTCCATGAAGTTACTAGTTGGCAACTATACTAAATACTTTAAAATATGTCTAATGGAAGAAAAGTCAATCCAGCTTATTTTTGGCAGTAAGGAATACTCAGTGTCATATATTATTCTCTCCCAGAAATACCCATTTTCTCCTGATAAATGCTACATATATCCACATGATCATATAAAAGAAGACTCAAAGGAAATTTGGACAAATAAGTCATTAAGTGATAAATGAAAACAATCCCAACTGGACTGATTCTACAAGACAGAATGTAAGTATTGTGTCATACTTCAGGAAGTAGAAATATTCCCACACTTCCAAGTGAAAAAAAAAAAGCATTTGTGTATTAAACATTTGAAGCACCCTATAGTTGTAGTTCAGTTCACAGCAGAAAGTAAACACTAGTTTTCTCTCCACCCTGCAAAATGAAGAGGTAGTCAGGAGGCATTTTCTTCCTGTCTTCCCCCAATAATCTCTCCTTCCTTTGATGTTCTGAGGCTATTTTCTACTTTAATAGGCATTCATTTTGCATTTATTTGAAAACAAGTCAAAGAACAAAAATTCTGCAGTGACAGGACTACCCAACCTTCCTCTTTTATGATCTTATAATGGAATGAAAAAAACATTAGCTAACATGGTTCTTTAGTTTTTTCGATGTACTTGGCTATGAGCTCACCCAAGAGTCAGCCACAAAATCGAATCACTTTAAAACAAAAACTACTTTGAATCCTGTGTCCACAGCCATTGAGTCCCAGCCTTCAATGTCCCTGATACGTACGCTGGCATGGTTTGCTTTTTGAAATAAATGTTCAAACTAAAACAGTGAGTTTGTTGAAGAGCAGCATGAGATACCCAGGACGACGTAAAGGAGTTCACAGTCACATAAAAATTAACAGACACATGCAATTAACATCCCAAACCACCAGCCCGTTGATGAACACACAGCGTGCACACCATGAATTTGACCAGTGCCTACAGCCCACAGAGGTCCTTCCACAGGCCCGAACACCTCGTCTATACTGTCTGTGTACGTCAGGACAAGATTAAAAATGTGTGCTGTTGACATAATGTTGGTCCTCCTGAGTGTTGCCCAGAGCTTGTCCGTGGTCACTCAGACAGCTGTCCAAAGATACTTCAATAGCCACTTCTCTTGTTACTTGTCCACGGAGACCATCACTTGGGTACGTGTCCAGAGGGGGACAGCCATTGTGCTCTGCGCAGCCATTGACATGGGCCAGAGGCAGGGCCCCGGGCGGGCAGCACAGCTGTTTCTCACAGCCCTTGGAGATGCAGGGTGAACCACAGAGCAACAGCAGATCCTTCTGCCCCATGGTCTCCTTCAAGTCCACATGCTCAAACTGGATGGTCACATTGTGGATTCCCGCATGGTGGAAGATTTCTCGAATTTTCATACTGGCGTCCTGATAGCCCCTGTCCTTCCGATACTTGATGTGCAGGGTGGCGATGATCTTTCCGCTTATAAGTTCCCAGATGTGCACTTCATGTACACTGCTAATCCCGGGCACGGCCGAGAGTTTACTCACTAGAACAGAGGACAGCAGACAAACACTAAGGCGCGTGCTGTAGTGGAAACATGCATGGCACCCACCACAGGAGGGACGTGGGCCCTGGAAGCATTCTCACCACCCCGATGTATTTCAAAAACACGAAGAAAAAGAGCTGTACCTGTACGGGTACGTTTTCTAGCAATCTTCTTTCTCCATTCAGAATCCCTGTACCATCCCTCATCAGCCCATAAGAGGTGATTCAAGAAAGTAAGTTTAACAACAACCCCCCAAATCCCCAAGGTTGTTGAGTTTACAAGGGAATAGACACCCACAGGGGCTGTGTGGGGAGCGTGAAGCAGGATGCCTTTCTGAAAGGGAAGAACTTGGCAATAGGGACCTAAAGCTTTTACCAGCATCCCTGGTGCCAGGAATTTAACCTAAAGGGAAATACCCAAATGTTGACGCACAAAAATGAGTTGAGCGATGCTCTTTGCATTAATGAAGAAATGGAAACAAGGGAAGAGTTAAATCGATTATATAGAATATGATACAGCCATTAACAAGTAAGTTGCATATTTAAGGATATGAGAAAAGGCATATAAGCTATCTGTAAGTGAAAAAAACAGTTTTACTGTGCATATGGCATGATATTTCTTTCTTTCTTTCTTTCTTTCTTTCTTTCTTTCTTTCTTTCTTTCACAAACATCAGTGTGTATACACACACACACACACACACACACACAAACACACAATTTTTTTAAACAGGAAGTAAGCTTCACACCTAGCACAGAACCCAGTGCGGGGCTTGAACTAATGACCCAGAGATCAAGACCCAAGCTGAAATCAAGAATCGAACGCTTAACTGAGCCACCCAGGTGACCCCCCCCACACAAAAATCTTATGCAGATAAAGGCTTGTTTTATTGAATGATTGATACAAGATATTAAAAGTGGTAATTTCTGGGTAGCAGGATTACGAGAGATTTCTAGTTTCATACTTAGGCTCTTCCATATTTTCCATGCTTTCTCAAATGAGCACGTATATAGAGAAATGGTTTTGAAGACGGATTATGAGCAAAGACCCTGTAGCCAGCTAGGGTTTGAATCCCAGTGTAGTCATGACCTTGGGTAATTTACCTAGCCCCCAGTGCCTCAATGTCCTTATCTATAAATTAGGAATAATAATGATAGAACTGCATAGGTTTACTTTAAGAATTAAAATGGGGGCGCCTGGGTGGCTCAGTCCGTTAAGCGCCCGACTTTGGCTCAGGTCATGATCTCACAGTCTGTGAGTTCGAGCCCCGCGTCGGGCTCTGTGGTGACAGCTCAGAGCCTGGAGCCTGCTTCAGATTCTGTGTCTCCCTCTCTCTCTGACCCTTCCCCGTTCATGCTCTGTCTCTCTCTGTCTCAAAAATAAATAAACAATAAAAAAAAAAGAAGAATTAAAATGAGTGAATATAAAGCACTTAGAACATTACCTAACATGTAATAAGTGCCTTACAAGTGTGTTATTGTTATTACTATATTTTCTAATTTTTTTTAATATGTTATTTATTTTTGAGAGAGAGGGCATGAGCAGGGGAAGTGTCAAGAAGGGAAGAGACAGAGATCCGAAGCATGCCCTGTCCTGACAGCAGAGAGCCCAATGCAGGGGTCAAACTCATGAACTGTGAGATCATGACCTGAGCTGAAATCAGATGCTCAATTGATTGAGCCACCCAGGCATCCCATTACTATCTAATTTTTAAAAATGTGTTTAAAAATATATATATATATATCATTATATATATCTATATCTATATATATCTATATCTATATATCTATATAGATAGATATTATATCTATATATCACAAATATCACTAGATATCACAAAAGATGTGTATCTTTTTCTTCAACTGGAAAACAAGCTTCTAGAAAGTAGAGACGATGCTGTGTATCTGTGCCTGGGTATCTCCTTCCCCATCTCCTACCTCCTCTGCCTGTGGCATCGGGCAAATAGTAGGTTGCAGGAATTGAAGCCTGACTATTTTAATTCTGCAGTAAAGCAGCCAGAGAGTTGACCGCACCTACCAACTCTGAGACTCTAAACCCACAATGGTGCCAAAGAGGCCCCCAAAGGCGGAAAGAACATCCAGGAGAAAAGACTGCAGGAGAAGCTCCAGCTATTAGCAATGGCACAACCAACTGGTCCCAACACACGCTATTAAACGTGGGTTTGGCAGGGCTATGGCCCTCATCAGACAGTCACACTGTAAATCACACCTTCCTTCATAGAGGAAAGCCTAGCCATGGCCATAAAATGTATTAAGACCCATTCAAACCTCAGTTCAGGAGCTTCTCATGAAGTAAGGTCTTCTAAGAGGCCTGGGCTCTATCTCAAGTTTACGGGCTCACTGGTGGGGCAGTGAGTGTATAACACAAATATGCACGAAAAACGTTTTTTTACAAAAACATAACCTCCGTTTAGAAACACTAGAGATGAAGTTGCAAATTCAGTTTCTCACCAACATCTGGATAGTTCCCATTTAGAAATTCTGCCAAGTCTTTAAAATATGTATCCTCAGATACACATAACTAAGAGGAGAGTTTGACCTTCTGTTTGAGCAAAGCAAAGAAACAGAGTTCATTACTGAACGAGGTCATGAATTCAGGTTAAAACACGAACTACGATCCTTTTTACAGTGTTATAAGAGACCCGGTGACTTGCATGCCCATAAAAATCAATTAAATAGAATGCAAGATCTAGAATATAAAGGAATGATTTATGTTTTCAGAATAAGGAGAGTAAAAATCAAGTTCTTGGCAGGGTAGCCTTCTTTGCATTAAATCTTTGACATGAAGGTAAAAGCTGAGGAATAGTTACTGCCCAAGCACCATATTCTCAAAAACTTGCAGCTGAGTCAGAGCGCCATGAGTCGTAAAGGACCTTTGGTTCTTGGAGCTGTGAGTCATCTTACTAGGCTACAAAACATATGATGGATGTCTCTATTGCTTGGTGATTTGAAGTATTTCAGGATACATAAATCAAACACTGCTCTGAAATAATGCTGGCCCTTTGGCCTGAAGAACATCAAATGGGCATGGTTCTAGATAAGAATCATCTGACTTACTCAGCTCCTCCATGTTGACTCCTTTGGGGACCATCTGCAGCAGAATGGCAGCAGTCTCCTTGATGAGTGGGAAGGCAGATGACAAAATGATGGCGACCATGATGACAGTCAGGCTGGGGTCTATGTAGCACTGCCAGTTACATGGGTCCTCGCCTTTCAGGGGACGCACGTAGAATATGATGGCCGTGACCACCACAACCACTGACCCCAGGGCATCGCCCATCACATGCAAAAGGACACCTGCCAGGAAGAAAGAAAGACCAATGAAGCACAGATCCAAATTTGGGGGCCATGTGACACACAGGGACCTGGGTTCCCAAGTCTATGAATACCAGTTGCTATTTGTTTTCTTTTTGGTTAGAACAGCAGGATGGGTTTGAATGGAAAAAAAAAGAAAGGAAGGGCAACTACTTCACAGAAAACAAAACCCTAGGCCACCATCCCAGGACCCAGAGAACCTGGAACAGCCTAGGAAGATTCTGAGCCGCACACACATCTGGGGAGAGGGGGAGAGGGACTGTGCTTGTTCATAGTGCTACATCATGGCCATCGGTCACCCATCAGAAGGCACCGAGCTGGCTAACAGAGGCTGTGCAAATGGTTTCTTGTTCTTTCAGACAAGTATCTGTGATTTAAATTGTTTTAAACATTTTTAAGAGGAAAGGGAACAAAGATATATCACGACAATGGTTCCTTTTATTCCTTGTCTTGCCTCTCCCTTCATCCATTTTCTCCCTTCCCTACATGACTTTGCCTACTGCTCACTTAGCCAGGGTCATTCAAACTGGATCTGGTTCAGGAGATCCTTAGGAAGACACTGCAGCAAGGGCACCTGGGTGGCTCAGTCGGTTAAGCACCAGACTCTTGGATTCACCTCAGGTCATGATCTCTTAGCTTCATGGTTCAAGCCCTGCATCGGGCTCTGTGCTGACAGCATGGTTCCTGCTTGGGATTCTCTCCCTTCCTCTCTTTCTGCCCCTTCCCCACGCGTGCTGTCTCTGTCTCTCTCAAAATAAACTTAAAAAAATTTTTTTTAAAAAGGGGCATCTAAAAAAATAAAAAATAAAAAAAAATTAAAGTAAAAAATAAAAAAGGGGCACCTGGATGACTCAGTCAGTTGAGCATCTGACTTCAGCTCAAGTCAAGTTCTCGTGGTTCGTGGGTTCGAGCCCTAGAGGCATACCATGTACGCACTCAATAAAACACTACTTTCTGGTTGGTCAGTCATAACTCCCGTGACATAGAGTAACTTCTGTCTTTTACTTAATAATAATTGTGATGCTGGCTAACATGTATGCATCAGACGCTATTGTAAGTATATTACACATCTTTACATATTAAGTCCATTTAAGGACTCTCTTAAGTGGTTATTCTCTCTATTTTACAAATGAGGAAACTGAGGCATGGAGTAGCTACATAACTTAGCCAAAATCACACAACTAGAAAGTGTTAGAGTGGGGATAGAAGTCTGGGTAGTCTGACGAGAGAACCAGTATGAATCCTGTCTCATATAACTCTTGCATTTCAATGCCAGGTTTTCCTTCTAAGAAATTTCACTATCGGCTCCTAAAAATTATACAAAATAGCTTTCAAACTTGTCTTTCCCATAATCCATGGTCGGATGCTTAACCGACAGCCACCCAGGAGCCCTCTCCTCTACCCCTGAGGTCTTTCTTACTGGAAAAACAATTAGAAAGAAACATCTCATCAAAGGAGACTTATTTTCAAATGATGTTAGGATTGCTGTTCATCTATTCATATTTACACCAAAATACAAAAGCTAATAATCTTCCTGACACTCTGTTACAACATTTTTAACGTATCACGTTTGATCCCATTAAATAAAATCAACCACTACGACTGATGAGAATTTTTAAAGGATCGTGCTTTCACTGTGCTTTGCGGAAGCTGGAGCATGTTTCTCAGAAGACATTTGTTTTACTCCATTTAAATAAGAGAAACAGTCATGAAAATCTAGAAATGATTTTTGTTCACAAGAATCCTCATCAGTTGGTGTTCCCCTGCAGATCTGGGGTGGGAGGGGTTTCTAAAGAAGTGGTTTAAATGTCAAAAATGTGGGATGCCTGCATGGCTCAGTGGGTTAGGTGTCCAACTTCAGCTCAGTCATGATCTTGCAGTTTGTGAGTTCGAGCCCTGCGTCAGGCTCTGTGTTGACAGCCCAGAGCCTGGAGCCTGCTTCAGATTCTGTGTCTCCTTCGCTCTCTGCCCCTTCCCTATTCGTGTTCTGTCTCTCTTTTCTCTCTCAAAAATAAATAAGCATTAAAAAATCTTTTTAAATAAATAAATGTGAAAAATGTAACCACTCAGTGGACCGTCTACGGTGGTGAAGCAAGCCACTGGGCGTGGGGGTGTACAGGCAGTGTGGGGCACTTGGAAGGGGCAGAAATGTGAAGTAGGAGCCCAGGAAGCCAGGCTTGCCTCTGCTTCGAGCCTGGGTGACTTGGGAAGTCACCAGACTCTCTGGATCCTGTTTCCTTATCTATAAAGTGCGCGGGTAGAGTCCATTCCTACTGAGGCCTTTCCAGCTGTCACATTCTGTCTGCCTTCTCCGAATCATGGCTCCAGATGGTTCAGACGCAGGCCCGAGGGGAGGCCAGCCTTCCTCATGGCCTGAAGGATGGAAAGTCTCCCGCCAGCCACAGCACGGGCACTGACGGGCACTCACCCTCACCCAAGAGGTGCAGGGGTGAGCCTGGCAACTCTACCCACTGCCTGAACGACAACAGCTCCCCCCTGGTGGGATTCTTACAAGTGTCAAGTGGCTCCTTCAAGAACGGGGCCTGGCACAAAGCATGCACTCCACAAACATGGTGGCTGCTGTTCCTCCCGCGTCGTCACCCAAGCACTTCACGTGCTTTATCTCACAACAGCCTCCTGAAGTAGATATTACTATCCTCATTTTAAAGATGAGGGAATTGGAGGCTTCGAGAAGTCCAAACACTTGCCTAACATCAGAGTCTTAAATAGGAGTCAAGTCCCCAAACTGAGGCATCTTAAGCCCAAATCCCAATCCTTCAGCCACTGCATCATTCACCCCTGTCAGAGGCTAGAGGCTCACAGTCCTTGTGGACCACAGGGCTCAGCCACGTACAGCAAGGCACGTCACCTCTGACATCTTTGCACCCAGGATCTCCAACAGCTCTAGACCGAAGATCAGCCACATTATACAAGTTTCCCATACATTATGCTTCCCAAACAAGGTTACGATATCTATCAGTCCTGCTCGTAATTCTTCGGCATCTTTCCACCTACCTGTGCTCTTTCTCTGCAACATAAGCATGAATAATTAACACAATGCGCTGTGAAAAACCTATGATATATAATATATAGCATATATTTGATGGATATTATATATATGTGTATATATACATACATATATACATACATACATACATACGTACATATAAATATATATATTTTTTAAACCGAACCTAAAGAAAGATAAAGGGTAGTGATTTTTCATTACAGATTCTCTCTTTCCAAAAAGACTGACCACCAAGCACTTTAGAAATTCCCCTGTTGCGGTTCAATTTTTTAAAACTGACTCATTTAGAAATGTTTAGGAGCTCGTGTGTGGTTGTTACTATTGTTTGGGGGTTTGGGGTGCTTTTTTTCTGATTTTCCTTATAGATCCATTCTGGGTACCACTTTGTAAAATAGATGGGAGCCTCTCAAAAATGAAAGTGTCTCCTGGATGATTACTTTTTCTGTATATTATTTCCAACCAAGTCCCATCACAGGCTTCCCCAGATCCTCTGAAAGTAAAGGGTTGCATAATCTTCGTGGAAATACTCAAAGTCAAGATCGGGGCTTCTCGAATCACTCTGGAGCCAATTCTCCGCCCAAGAAGGTGAAAGAGAGAAATTCTGGATACAGTGTTGGCGTCTGGGTGAGAAACGCACCCCTGAACTCCCTGACTAACCTTTGCCCAGCAGTACCCGTGGCCTTGAGCACATGGTACAGGGGAGACTAGTAACGTGCCTTCCACGTGCCTCACCAGAACCTCCACTTTGGGCCTGGAAGTGGAGATTCAACTGAGCCAACGAACCCGTCCCAGACACGGATTTCTGGCAGAAATAAATGAGGTCTGAGGGTCACTCGGCAATGCCACCTTGGATGCAAGCCACCCACTCTCCTCTCACCTTTGTCAAAATATGTTCAACTGGAATAGGTCGCATTTGACATTAACGATAGCCGGGGGTGGGCAAAATCAAGCACAGTAATGGCATGCCGCTGATCTGCGAGGCTCTGGAGCAGGTGGCATTAGCATGGCTCTAAGTGGAGCAAAGATAAATCATTAGCGACCAGTGTGTCCCTCAGAATCGATGCGGTGATTAGGCAAGAGACGAGGGTCATAGTCTATTCATGCAACTGGCCTACTTTCTAAAACACCTTCTTAAAAGGCAAACAGAAAAGAAGGGCACAGCACTACACACTCCTTTGACCCAAAAGTAATCCTACCTCTGATATTCAGGGCTTCCGACTTTTTCTCCTTTTTCATAGTCTCTTCTGGCTCATTCTGGGTGTTCAGCGAATCACCTGCATTCAAAGAAGAAACCTTGTGTTGTGTATAAGTTCTACAAACAAAAAGAACCAATGGACTCAAAAAACAGGTTTTGTTATTTTAAACTCCCACTAGCTCATCAGACCCCCTACCTCTCCCCCCGCCCCCCCCC